>NW_011888783.1:14995495-15019493 GCF_000151845.1 Pteropus vampyrus | reverse complement strand
ATGGAAAAAGAATAAGGGCAAAGTCTGTTACGATATATTTGCAACTAAAGTTGCAATGGACAAGAGTAGTGAAAATAAAAATTGATAGGATGTTCGAGGATAACTCTATAAGTTTTTCAATTTGAGTTAACTAAAAAGAGATGCTGACATACTGAAATTGGGTGGGAGAAAAACAAGTTTGATGGTAGAAATTGTTGAATTTGAAGAAATCATAAAACATTTAATTGGAAATTTCCATCGGATAATTGACTATATGGGTTTGAAGTTTGGAAACAATGAGAACTAGAAATATAGTTTGGTGAATCACTTAAATAAAAAGGATAGCCAAATGTATGACTTCTCTAAAACAGTCTATATACATGAAAGATTCAAATCTAATTACATCTTGGGAATGGTCCCCAGTGAAGTATAGGAGGAGAAAGAAGAACCAGCATAAAAGTGGTCAAGGCTGGAAGAAAATCATCATCACAGAGATCAAGGGAAGAGAAATTTTCGGTAAGGCAGAAGTGGGTACTTCTATCACTTCACTTTGTTAGAGTTTAGTCAAATGGAGGAGAGTCCAGCTGAAGTCAACTGCATGAGCTACTCTGCTTGGTGGTGCCACTAGCAGGGCCTCCTTGTGTTAATGGTACTTTAGAGAGAAAAAGCAAATATGAATAAAGTAACCCATTTTTAGGGATGGAGCAGCCAGTGATCTAGCCAGCCCCACCATCTGTGCAGAGTATAATGGATAGAAATAAATAACTTTTTAAAAAGATTAATCTGGTTTATAAATTGATTATACTGAGTTTGTGAATTAGAGGATTTCTTAAATAATATATACCTGTTCTTTTTGCCACCATTATGGTGTGGTCAGGGAAAGTAAACTTTACATTAAAAAATCCACATTGCCTAACCTATACGACCAGGTAGCCAGTGCTATATGAAAGGAAAACCATAAGCTGAAAATTATAAAGCTTTTATTAATTAGCTTGGCTTAGGAGCAGCTGTGGGAGCTTGCCATCTAGATCATTCTCTCTACTGCTTGCTGTGACAAGGAAAGTCAAGCTTACCAAAGCAAATTAGTTTAGGACAGTGGTTCTCAAAATTTAGCGTGCATTGGAATCATCTGGAGTGCTTTGTTAAAACACAGATTGCTGAGCCCCGTCCACCAGAGTTTCTGACTCAGTAGGTGTGGGGCGAGCCCAGACAATTTGCTAACACAGTCCTATGTGATGCTGCTGCTGCCGGTCCTGGGACCACACTTTGCAAGTTACTGGCTTAGACAGAAGGAGACAACATCCATGGCTGAAAACAGAGAAAATGGAAACTAAAAAAAGTCACTTATTGGCTTTAGTAATTGCCTTTTAGTAACTTTTGAGATGGAGTTTATTAGAGTTATGAAAGTACAAAGAGCTCCTAGTAGATAGCTAATGAAGAAATAGAAGCAATATGAATATATCATTGTTCAATAAGTCAGCCTCACACTAGGTACATAATCCTAGTGGGAAACAAACAAACAAAAAAATGATAGCCTTTCAACAAAACTTGAATAGGTTATCAATTCATTCTTTCATTCAACTTTCTCATTTATTTCATATCCAATATGTGCCAGGCACAATATTAGACTCTGAGTGATCACGATAGACATTGTTGTCCCTGACATCTTACTGAACTTATAGTTAGGGAGGATTTAGAAAAGAAAATAAGCAAAGGTCCATCTATATGATAAATACAGATTTCAGGGAGATCGTAGAAAAGGCATTCAAACAGCATGATTCAGGGAAGCTTCCTAGAGTAAGTAATACTTAAACTGGGCATTAAAGACATGTGGAATTATCGAGATGAAAGTTGGGGGGATTGATGTGGGGCAAATGGAGAGGGAACAAGTGCAGCAATCCAGAGGCAAGATAAAGGATGCCAAGTTTAAGAGATCCAAAGATGTTCAAGATGGTCGAAGTACATGAGCATAGAGCATGAATAAGGCCAAGGCTGAGAGTAAGTCATCAAGAACATCATAGACCATGTCAAAAATTGTGAGCTTTATATGAAGAGCACTGGGGAGCCAATGAATATTTTCTAATAACATTTTTTGAAGATATAATTTACATGCTGTATGATTCACCTATTTACAGTGCAAAATTTAATCGTTTATAGTGTATTTACACTTGTTAAACCATCAACACAATCAATTTTAGAACATTTTCACCACCACTCACAAAGAAACCCCATACCTCTTAGTAGTCACTCCCGATTTCTCTCCAATCTTTCCAGTCCTAGGCTACCACTAATCTATGTTCTGTCTCTATAGATGGAATCACGCAAGACACAGTGTTTCATTAAAGAGTTTTAAGCCAGGGAGTGGCACCATTACATTTCCTGTGTAGTAAGATAAAATCTGACTGACATATGTAGCCTGAATTGGGTTGGGAGAGAAGCTAGTGAGCCTAGAAGTAGAGATCCATTGAGAAGTGTAGAAATCAGATGAGAAAATATGGTACCTTGGACTAGATTGTGGAGATGGAGAGAAGAGAATGAATTGAAGAGATGTTTAAGAGGTAGTATCGGTTGGGCTTGGTAATTAAAGGGGTGTGGTATATGAGGGGGAGTGAGCAAAAGTAGATGGCTCTCAAGTGTTATCTTTGAGACTGGGTAGATGGTGGTTCTTGTCACTGAAATGGGATCCCCTATAGGAAGATCAGGTCTGTGATGAGATGAAGAAGATGTTGAATCAGTGTTTACTATGATACACCACTGTCCAAACTTAGGATACTATCAATATGTCATAATCATGGTGACACAGATTTTTAAGAAAAGGTATTATTTTTTCAGTCTTTCATAAGACCTTGGGAAGACCAAAGCAACTTACATGAAGATTTCATACTGATTCAATAAAATAAAAGTTTATTTAAATTTTAATGGGAGTATATTGGTATTTAAGGGGAAAGTTTAACTGCTTTGCTTTAAATAATTTTGCTGTGTCAATAACCTGTCACCTTTCAAAATCATAACCAAAGATCTTTCAGACCACAAGCGGCTTTGTGAAGCCATAGAGTGTATTCCCCTAGCCCTGGTGAGGAATTCACCTGAATTAAATCAAAGAAATGCGGATTGATTACAGAGTCAATTTTCAATTACTTGTACTAATAGAGCAGTGGTGTGGGTAATCCCAAACTGTGGTTAACCAAAAATCACTTATATTTGCTTTTAGATTGCATTATTGAAGCTATTTATAGCAGTTGGGATTCTAACTACATTTTTCCTATGTGATTACTAGCATTAATTTGCACAGCCTGACTTCATGCTAATTTTTGGCAAATAGAAGGGGCTCAAATATGATAAGTGAGGATATATCATTTTGAGATTTTTATATATACCACATATCATCTACAAATTTGATAATTCGCACATATAGATTTTTTAAAGGTCTGAAAGGACAGCGATTACAAATCTCCCATGATAATCCCCATCTCTAAAAACACTTACCATTGGGAAATTATTTTCCAATACTAATCTCAGTCCTTCTGCTGAAATACAAACTGATCTTTCTTTCTTTCTTTCTTCAATGAAGAAAAAATAAATAAACAGGTCCTGTCCTCCCCTGGACTTAACTCTGATAATGCTGAAAACTCCTCTTGGGTTTTTTTTGTCAAGCGGAACCAGTGCCATTCTATTTGTCATCCTTACTTCCTAGCCAATAATTAGCTGCTTCCAAAAATCAAAGCTCATGAACAAACATGAATAACTTGACATTTTCTAAAAAACAAAATAATCTGCATTTTGTTAATAAAAATCAGAGACTCTTCGATAAGAAACCAGTGAAGAATTTTACTTTGACTTTTTTCGATTAAGAAGTACTATATTAGAGAAAATAAAGAAGCATAAAAGAGAAAATTAAAAGCACCTATGATCCCACCAGACAGAGGTTACCACTGGATCACTGAATCATCCAACTTCCACTGCAGCCCTCAGTTACTATGGGAGCTATGTAGGGCAGGCATTCCAGGAGAAACACAATATTTGGTATTATAAGGCTTAACGGCTACATCCTCCTTTAGAACCTTTAGACCTGATGACCTAGATAGAATCACATAATAACTACAAAGACCCTTTTTGCACCTTTAGTCCAAAGTCAGTACTAAAAGCAGATAAGGCAGCCTCCTCAGTCCATTTCCTCTATGCACACATCCTAATTTCAGACCTCATATATCTTGAGATTCTAGGTGTTATCCACAGAGCAGCTTCACTGTCGTCACCTGGAAGCTTATTAGAATTGCAGAATCTCAGGCCCCACTCCAGACCTACAGAATCAGAATCTGTGTTTGATCAAGGTCCCCGGGTGAGACCAGATTCTGATTCATTGATGCTACTGCTCAGTTGAGATGCATTGCTAGAGTTTATCAATTGGCTGGTGTAAACAGCAAGCAACAAACAAAGAAGAGTACAAGGAAGAACACGACAGCTGTCCCGGCCAGCGGAACAAAACAACGCGGGACGAGGAGGAACCTATGGAGGATGAAGGCGAGATAGGAGACACAAAGAGACAGAGGAAAGACAGTATTCTGATCAAGCCTCAAACTTTATTTTTCAGCGGGGATATTTATACAGGGCTAACAAAGGGAGGCGGGGCTAGCTGGCGGAAGACAAGCGCATTGGCTCTTGGCTGGTCCGAGTAGGCGGTGCCACACGCCCATTGGGTCTAAGGGGATGGGGTGAGGGTTATTGACAGCCTAAGGGGTGTGTGCTTAGGGGGAGGAAGTGATGAAAGTTAAGGGAAGTAGGGCTCCGCAATGTCGGAGGCAGGCAAAACACCCAGTCCTGCAACCAAGCCTCCGCGGCCCGAAGACCCGCGGCTCCCCACAGACAGCGAAAAAGAGAAATTCTTCACAAGACTTGGAGCTCAGCTGCTTCCAGTGGCTCTATCTTGGGCCTTTCAGTGCAGGGTACCTCCCATGCAGGATACCTCCCAAGCATCTTTAGTCTTTTTGCACCAACCATATGTCAGAGAAAGGAGAAATGAATTCAAGATTAAGTCTTGGTCCACAGCAACAAGTTTAAACTTCCACTTCCTTATACTGAAGAACAACCCCCTGGCACCAGGGCTCAATATACGTCCTTTTGCCTTTAATTTAGATTCCTTTGGGAGGAAAAATGGCATTGGAGTATGGAGGAGTTCTTGGGTACCCCCTAGAAGCTAACAAAGGGGTACATTTGCTCAGTCTTTTCTGTTTGTGTGTCATACTTATGAAACTGTAACCCAGTGGTTCAGTCGATTAGGGGTTTGCAATTAAAACCAGTTTCAACAGTTCCATGTCTACCTTCAGTCCACTTCATTGTTATTGATCCTTTCCCTTCCCTCCTCCCTCACTATGTAAATTAAATTACTCTCTTTGCTAACTTCTTCCCCTCTTTTTCTTTCCTGTACATCTCTGTTTTTGACAATAGCAATTACAACAAGTCTTACTTTGGCAGGAAATGGAAATAAACTATGTTGGTGGGCAGGAAGGTTGGAAAGAAAAGGCTAGGAAAATTCATTCACACACGCATACATACACACGCACGCATATACACATGTGCACACAATTATATTTTTTTCCTTCAAAATTTGGATCCCACCATCCAAATAGTTTTACATTCTTTTTTTTTTTTACTTAACAATACTTTTATGAGCATTTTCCCAGGTCAGTAAATATTCCTATAAACATGGTTAATAGCCTCATAATATTCTAATGTATAAACATGCTGCAAATCATTTAGCTAGTCCCCTGTTGTTGAACATTTATGCTGTTTCCCATTTTGTTCATGTTTGTAAGTAATGCTGCGGTGAACATCCTTGCACATAAATCTGTTTCTATATGTTTGGTTATTTCTTCAGGATAAATTTCATTTGGCTTTGAGAACAACAACAAAAAACCTGACTTGGGATCAAAATATCTTTGGTTTGCCCAGTACTCAATTACATTGTGGCGTTTTTTCTAAGAGAAAACACGTTGTAGGGTCTCCATGTCAGGTTTTTAATTAAGCAGGTTTCACAAGATCGAATCTTCTGCAGCTACTTGAGATTTTAGCCACAGTGAATTGCAATAAAAATGTCTTCATTCTACAGCTCAAATAGGACTAATTTATCTCTGAGTACCTCAGGATAGGGACATATTGCAAAACGGTGACTCTTGACTCAAGAGGTGACATTCTCTTATGCCATTTCCATAAACTCTGCTCTTCCAGAAAGCGTAATTTTCATTCTTTTAGGCTAAAACATTGTCCATAAATTAGCAAACACTTTGTGTACTCCCAAACCTTCTTTATTTGTAAGCTTAAAGAGAAGTGATTAAATTATCAGCATTTCATGTGCACAAAATCATTAATAACAACAATGGCAGTCCTTTATAGAGAATATACTATGTGCCAGATACTGTGCTGAGTACTTCACAACCTGTACTAGTTATCTGTTGCTGCATAACAAAATACTCCCAAATTTAGCAGCTTAAAACAAGAAACATTTGCCTTCTCACAGTTTTGGTGGATCAGGAATCTTGGTGTGAACTTAGTGCTTTTCCAAAGGCTAAAATCAAGGTATCGAGTCCCTATTATCATAAGACTCAACAAGAAGATCTGCATCCAATCTCACTTGTGTGGTTGTTGGCAAGACTTAGTTCATGTTGGACCAAGGGCCTTAGTCCCTTGCTGGTTGTGGGCTGACCTTCCATGGGTAGTTTCTTGCCACCTGGGTTTCCCATAGGGTGGCTCACAATGTGAGAGTTGGCTTTCATCAAAGTGAGCAAGAAAAGACAAGCAAGACGGAAGTCAGAGTCTTTTTGTAAATGAATGTTGAAAATGGCACCATAGCTTTTGCCATATTCTATGCACTAGAAGCGAGTCACTAGGTCCAGTCCATATTCAAGAGGGGCACATGAATCCCAGGAGGTGGGGATCATTGGGAAATATCTGAGAGGACACCTATCGCACAAGCACTATCTCGTTAATCCAAACAACATTCCTGTGAAGTAGACACTGCTAATCCCCGTTTTCAGATAAGGAAATAGGCGCACACAGCGGTAAGTAGAGAGACTGAGTTTCAAACCTGTTCCTCTGACTACAATGCACATATGCTTGTTCCTTGCGCTGTGCTCTGTCTCACTTGGACACTTTATCTGTAAAGGCCAAGGAGCCCTAGATATATTTTAGTAGAGATCTGAGTCAACCCTTAGGCTCTTTTGTTTACTCTGACAGTCTTGATTTATCTTCTCACTTTCTATCTTCCAAAGTTTAAATGCAATTGCTTAGCTTACACTATGAGAGAGGGTGGCAGGATGGAGATGGAAGATCCGGGGTTGTTCAGTTGCTTGCCTGCTTTGGCCTCTGGTGAAAGTTCACTGGCTTCTAAATCTCCATCCAGAATTCTTGTACATCTTTCTCATTCTCGGTTTACATTGCATATTAGCATTGAAGATAATTTGTAAGATAAATATCATTGGGGAAAAATCTCCATGGTCCAAAATTAAACACACATGCACGGTTCTCGACACGTTCCCTAGAAGATGTCTATTCATTTTCCCTAACCAGTGGAGCTATAAATCTGGCCTGTGCTCGGCACACTGTATGTGTTTTGCTTTATGAAGGCATAAATCACCAAGATACAATTTGTGTTTGATTTTTTGGACACTTAATTTGCTTAAATGTTCAGCAGTTCATAGACGTAAATTGTGCTGGGCATAGCTCCAAGTGGAATAAGCTGAGAGCAAGAAAGCTATACATATTAGGATATAATTCAGAAGAAAAATCATCTTGGCTGGTCAAGTAAGTCCTCTTTATAAGTTACTTATAAATAACTTTCCTCCATAGGCAATATAAACACTTGGTAAATACTTCTATAGGGGGGAGCATTGTAGCAAATTTAGTTTAAAGAAACCTTGCATATAATATGCTTCTACAAGTTGGTAAGGGCGGAACGCAAGGAAATGTGCCATACACGTTTGATAAAGCAACCATTTTGATTATGTTTTAATACTGGAAGAATGCCTTACTAAGAATCGAGATGTGGATTTTCATCCTGTCTGCCACTAACTAAATGTGTGAACTTGAACAAATCATTTAACTTCTCTGTGCCTCAGTTTTCTCACTGACCTCAGTGCCATAGAGAAGACAAAGGAAAACACAAAGAAGCATGGGGACAAAAAAGAAAAAAGTTTTGAAAATTAAATACCAATAAAAGAGCTGCTTAACAGTTTGAGTAGAATACTGAAGAGAAATCTATATAAATTTATAGGGGCTTATGGTTCCCAACGCGTGCAGTGGGTGCTTCTGGTACAGCGTGTTGGGCAAGAATACCTGAAAATTGCCCTGGGAGCTGCCTCAGAGAGGTCCACTCAGCTGGGATTGCAGAGTGTCTCCTTCTCGCCAAGGATGAGGCTGCACCTGAACTTAGTTTCTCGTGGGAATGATGGCTCCTTCTCCCTGGCAGCAGTGCAATTTCCCACATATGCTGGGCAATTGGTTCCCCCAGACAGCTAGCTGGCACCCAAACCCCAAATGCTTTGTCTACTCACTGACAAGTTTGCTCCCATGCTCGTCTTTTAGGAAGGAAGACCAAAAATGAGGCAAGGTCCCCCCACTAGCCACATATCCACCGTGTGTCTGGCAGCACCTGCTCCAGCACCTCTCTGGACGATGATGGGAATAAGAGAGAACCAGTGCTTCTTCTCATTGACCCTAAGATTTTAATTTCTGCAATAAAATCTATTGCTTTATCAGTGGTTCTCAAACTTTGGCATTGCTTTAGAATCATCTGGAGAATTTGTTAAAACATAGATTGATAGCCCTACCCCTAGAGTTTCTGATTCAGTATGCCTGGAGTGGCCCCCCATCAAAATTTGTATTTTTAACGAGTTTCCAATGTTGCTTGTCCAGGACCCACACTCTGAGAATCCATGCCATAGGACATTGTAGAATTTGTTCTGAACTCTATTGCCAGACAAATGGTGATAATCATAATCATGTAAAGGGCTACATGGATGAAATATTTTTTACTTAGTTACATTTCTGTTTTAATGTGTATTAAATGTGTGCCTTCTATTTTTTGGCAAGTGCTGATTTTCCATTTATAGCTTCAATATTAAGTTAATTTTAAATACATTTATTTTAGCAAAAAAGGAATCAATTTAAGAAAATTTCTAAGCATTCGTGTAAATTATAGTACAGGTGGTATGTTATAATAAAGTTTGTAAAGGTAGTAATAAAAATTGGCAGAAATATGGGAAACGCTGGCATAAATAATGAATGCAATAGAAATTGCCAAGACGGAACTAAGGGATCAGATTAAGTAAGAGTGGTTTTGCAGAAGATGAGTACTCGAGGTGAGTGTTATTGTGAATAGATTTAGATAAATCAAGAGGCAGTGAGAATGTGGAGTAGGTGGATGGATAGGATCTGGTAAGAGCCACAGGATGTGTATATGTGTTAGTATCAATAAGTTAAACAGAAAAAAATCCTTGCTCAGCCTGGTATTTGGTTTACATGACAACAAACAACATTAGAGTAGATTTCCAATTTTTGCTTACTTCGGTAGTAGACTTTAGCCGTAATCAGTCACAGTAACCAGGCCTCTCTTTGAGAATTTAGGGCTTAACTGGTATTTTGTTGGCTTTGCTTTTATCTACCATTTGCTTATCTTTATCTGGCAAATCTACTGAGGCAGAGCTTGTGACTGTAGGTTTCTTACTTATTGATCATCCTTTGGAGGTCGGCAGCCCAAATGAAGACACTCTCGGTCCGATAGCTCTGTACAACTGTATTGTAAACCATCAGACACTACTACAAAAATCTCTTAGGAACATAACTGTTTCTCTGTTTTCAATTAGCTGAGCTTTCACATTTCAAAACTGCCACTAGAAGATGATTCCATGAAGAAGTGACCATGTAGCTCATTTCATTTTGCTAGACTGCAATTTAATCTTTAGAAATAATAAGTTGTTATAACTAAATATAAACCAAAAGTATTATATGCTGTTTCCCACAAACTTCTCATATAAGGAGTAATAAAACCATTCTACCATTTAGGCATCATGTAAATTCATTTTCTTCCCATAATGTCCCACAATGAAAGGGCATTTTTAGGCCTCATGCAGGTCACAAACAGGGGTTTAGAAAGCACTTGTTCTGCTGTGCCTTATAAATGATTATTAAATTGCTACTTTCATGAACAAATCCTGAAGAATAACAATCTAGTTAAAAGATTTCTGAAATGGTCTTTAAGAAAAGCTCACTGCCCTGACGATCTAAGATGATTTGCTCTTAACTGGGCAATGGTGTAAGAAAAAAAACTGTAGCACCTTCTCAACTGACTATGACGTGGACTACTCGTTCTCAATCATGTTCACTTGGAGGGACTGTTAAACCATGGATCACTGGGCAAATCCCAAGTTTCTGATTCAGTAGGTGTCAGTAGGGATCAAGCACTGCATTTCTATGAAGTGCCCATGCAGAGCTGATGGGCACTTCCAGAGTTAACCACTGACTTAGAGGCTTCTATCTTTGGTTCTCCTCTCTCCATCCCTCCTTGTACCATCTGATACAGCTATGGCAAATATTTGTAGCTCCTAAGCAATGCCATGTTCCATGTTCCTTTGACTGCTTCCCCATTTTTATCTGCATGTCAAAATCCTACACATTTTTCCAGGCTTATTTTAAAGGTCACCTCTGAGAAACCTCTTTGACTTCCAATTAGAATTGACTGTGTCCTTCATGTGGTTTACATATCTAGAATATATGCCCTTTTTCAGAACACTATTAATGTTTCTTTAGGGATTTTATCTTAACGTGTGTGTGTGTGTGTGTGTGTTTATGTGGTGATAGCTTTCCATAGTACCTAAGGTTATTGATTATAAATGTGAGTTGGGTAAACTACATCAGTATTTCAATAAATTTTCTCATCAAAATATGTTCCACATATTCCATTAAATTACTGATAAATAGGAAATAGAAAACTCTTAAAGCACCTATTATTTTGCCTTCCAGAGTTAACCATTATAACTTATTCAAAATTTTGACAGAATTTATTTAACAGATTTTTTAGACAAAATTGCAATAACACAGTATACATAATAGGTGTGTATTTGTGTGTAGGTGGTATTTTTCTTTGTCCTTATGTTTTCTTTTAAAAAAACATAACTTTTAATGGCTGAAAGTATTCCACTGTATGAAACTAAAATAAGCAGTTTTGAAAGTAAAAAATATGCTGGAATTCAGCCAACCTTCCCTTTCCTTAAGACAACCATGAGAGTACACCAGGTATGATTCTATGTGGAATCTTAGGCTCCTGGAGTTACAAAGGACCTACAAGGTCATGCATCAACCTGAGAAGGCAACAGAGCAACTCATGAATTTAGCTATTTTTTTTCCTCAGTAATATAACCATTATAGCAACCAACTTTGTTTGAGAACTAAAGATAATGAACCCTGGCTGTAGCCATAACATTTTTTTCTTTTCTTTTTTTTTTTTTTTTTTGTATTTTGGACAAATGGATGATTTTAAGCAAATGTACATTTATCGTAGATAGAAAACCTAATTAGAAATTTTGCCTGAAGAAGTTAAGGTTTTTGAACATTTAACATTGGACCAAGTACTACTGAACAGTAAAAGAAGGACCAAGTCTTATTTCTCATTAGACCTTTCTTTCGAAGTTTGGGACATTTGAATTTTATACTGAAATTGAAGTATAAAAGTATCTGATAACTTTAGCAGTTTCTTCCTTTAAATAGGAACCACCTGAAACTCTACTTTCATAAATATGCGAATGAGTCTCCTTTGTCCCACAAACCTTACCACCACATTTTATACCCATTATATGGTTTGCTGAGTGAAAGCAAAATAATAGAAACAATCTCCTATACAATCTGAAGCAGATTCATTCTACCTCCTGGAAATGGATATGGTGTAAAGGGCTACAGGGCCAAGGAAGTTTTTACAAAAAAAGAAATCTTGGCTCTATCTACATGATAGTGATACAACATAATAATTAATAGTTTTAATTGAATCAGTATTAAATATCTTAGTAAAGTTAATAACTACTATGTAAATATGAATATCATTAAATAATAATAATTGCACACAATGTTATTTCTCAGTGATCCTAAGGATTATCTCACTTATTATCACAACAAACTAAGGAGGTCTGGAATTTGCATTCATCTAATTCTTCATAAATAAAGTTGAGACAAAGATGAAGGAAGGGTTTTAGGCATTTTCGTTTAAATTATTGTGAGGAAAAATATCTCAAGCTTCCGATCTTAATCAGCTGTTTATCAGACCATGTGGTCTCATTGTTGGGGCATATGAACAAGTTTAATTCTTTTTCAAAAGCATGAAATTTGTTCAGGTATAGCATTCGAAAACTTTGCTTATTGGTTTTTAACAGTTTAATATCAAATTCACTCTTAGAAGTAGTGTTTTTATTTGATCTACTGTGAAGATGAGGCAGGACAGATAACTTCATGTCATGGCTCAGCCATGTGGTTGGATAGGAAGCGTGGTAGCTTCCTAAATTAATCTACAACAATGACAGCATCATACCCTGATGTCTAATCTCCACCAGCTACCTGCGTGTCAATATATTAGTCTAAGTGGATGAGAGGAATTTGATCTCAACTCCTCAAAGCGAATCCTCTTTGGGGGTGTCCTTTGCTTATTCTTTCTCCTTAATGTCCAAGGTTTGGTCCTTGGTTCTTTTCTTTCCCCCTACACTCCCTCCTTGGTGCATCAACCTCTCTCAAAGCACCAGTGATCCCCCAAAATAGGTGATTCAAAACTCTAGTTTAGCTCTCTCTAGAGCACAGAGCTTGCTCCTAACATTTCAAACTCAGTATTTCCCCAACTGAACTTTTCTTCCTTAAACTTGCTTCTTTTCCTGGCATCTCCATTTCTGCAAATGGTACTGCTATTCTCCTAGTCACCCCATCTTGAAAGAGGTCTTAGAGGTTTTGACTCTTTCCTCTCCCCTTGCCCCCTACATCCTGCCCATTCTGATTCCAAAATCTCTCCCATGACTCTCTCTTCTTTTCCTTGGCCCCACTCCCAGTCAGCTGCACTAAGGATTCCTAACAGTGGCTGTAGATCATGTGATAAGCTTAAACAAGGACAACAAAACCATGCCAGCTCACCTTCCCAGACCAAATGAATCGGTAACTGTGAGGGAGAAATCTAGATTTCAGTAGATTTTAAAAATTTCCTCAGGGGAGTATAATGTGAAGACATGCTTGATAACTCCTGAGTTAGACTCTTTGCAAAAGAAATTCTATGTGTTTTCCCATCTCTTTCTCTCTCCAGTTCAACCTTCCCTCTAAATCCCTGCCTGAGTAGTAACTTCCCTATTTCCCTGCTCTCTATAAGGACAATAACTTATATAAATGCCTTTGTCTTCCCACCATTACCTTCAAAATAAAATCATGTTCCTTATCCTAGAATTCATCTGGAATTTGGCCCCTACTCTCCAGCTTTACTTCATGTTAGTTCTCTCCATATACTATAAGCATCTGCCTAAATAAGCATATTCTCCTTGGTGTTACCTAATTTCTTTGCTCACTAAGTTCACCCTCTCTGAGTAGATTTCCCTGTTCTCTGTGAATCACTTCAGATGCTCTCAGCTGCAGGTTAAATACCAACTAAAAGTGACTTAACAAATCAAAATTCTTATCGCATGTAAAAAGAATTTTGAAAATTGGTTATTATTTCTGAGGTGAAATATGGCTTTTTGTGATTCTTTTACTTTCCCTTCAGATACCAATATGGTAGCCACAACTCCAAGTATCACATCCTTAGTGACAGTGTTCAAGTCAGGAAGGAAGACAGTTGCTATTTTTTTTAAATCAGGAAGTAAAATTTTCCCCAAAGTCCACCTAGCCAACTTCTCTTCAGCACTATTAACCAACACTGAGTCAAAATATCGTATTTTTGCTTCCAGGAAGACTGGAAAAGTGAATATCTGGCATTGTTAACTTCTAAACTGGGAGGCTGGCTCTTTTAGTAAAGAAGTGAGTTGAGAAGACAACATAAGGAGGCAAACTCCAGGGTCTCCCATATTTTGCTTCTTGAAATACTGTATTTCAGACACTTCCTCCATGATGACTTTTGCAATCCCTAACCAGGCAGAAGTCTTCTCTTCTCTCTCTAAATTCCCATGGTAGCCCACAGTATTTTTGTTTAAATCTCTCTTTTTGATCTCATGTGCTTCCAGTTTGGGGATGTTATTTGTGTAGGTGTCTTATTTCCCATATTGAATTATAAGCTCTTTGAGGGCAGGGGCCATGTCTCAGTCTTCTTTTATCTTGTATTACCAAGTCGACGGAGAGATATGTTGTTGTAAGAATGATATTTCAACATTTGTTGCATTCACATTATTTGTTCAGCTGATGCCCTTTTTAAACTTGTTTCGGGTACTTGTTTTAGATGGCTAGTCAGCCCGCAGAGGTTGAGTCATAGTGATATCAAGGATCAGTTATTGTCTTCTTCCCAGCTATTTCCTTTTACCCAGTCATCTGAGTGGAGCCTTCTCCTCTTACCTATTTCTGCCAGTTTCAGATGTAACAGAGTTAGTGGTAATAAACTAGTTGTCACACTCTGAGCACCTCTAACTAATTTCTAGTAAAATCTTCAGAGTTCTCTGCTTAAAGCCTAAGGCTGACCAGGCTGGAACATGTGCTGCCTGAAAGGCTAACGAGAAAAGTGCCACCAGGTGGTAAGTCACCCCCACTGGGCCTCTCTAAGGAGAGTCAGCCCAGCAGAGAAGGGTGCTACATCTTCACCCTGCTCGGGAAGATGCCAGCTTCAAAGACCTGGCTCCAACAGGAAAACAAATGGAAACCAGTGGTGGGGGGGGGGGGGAAGGGGCACTGAAGCATTGCAGACTCGTTAAAAAAAAACAGTAATAATAATTTTCAAAGCTTTATTTTTTTTGAGAATTAAAAGACAGAGATTTCATTGGCCTGACATTTCAGAAGCCTGGTTGCTTTCAACTGCCCTTGTGGTGTTTCAGCGGAACCCACATGGCGTGTTACGTGGTAGTAGCTTCTGGGAAAGAGGGAGGTGCTTTAGATTCTGGTTATGTTCCGCCCACTCCAACATGCATGATATATTGAGCAGATATGGCCCTCGAAAATTGTACTTCTGCCCTCCCCATTGCTTATAATCAAAGGGGGAAAACATGCTTTAGGTTGCTGAGTACGTGTATATTTGTGTGTGTGTGCATGAATAGTCTATTTGGTGATGCCACTTGAAAATAGGTTCACAGGCGTTTTTTCTGTCTTGGAGGAGAGGTTCATCTGGGGCAAGGAACACAGAGGAGTTAAATTGGATTTTCATGGAGTGGGGAGGGGACGATGCTAGCAGCCTGGTAGAATTAAGTAAAGCAGTGGGGGGGCTGCCTGTTTCCCTTAAGGAGGGATGTGGTTTGTTGACTAATTTTAAACTATTGTGACTCAGAGGTAATCGATTGGGAAACTTTAACCATCTTAATTGGTCGTTTGAAGACGGGCTCCAGAACCATGTGATCGCCTCCAGGTCCTGTCAGAGGATACTGAGGAAACTCTTCTTTTTGAGCAGCAGTTCTTCAAGGCCCTTTCTTTTCCCACGTAGGCCGGCTGTGGGCCCAGATGAGTGTTCCCTGTTACAGCACAAACAGGGATGCCTGAGATCTATCTTCTCTAGTGCCTGAGGGAAAGGGACAGGGCCTATTGGGGGTCAACAGGATTTGAGCTACAAGGACTTTGAAAGCAGAGGGCTTAGCTGGGTGAACTTGGAAATTTAGATGGAACAAAGGAAACTCTTGTGTGAGTAACCCCAAAAGCACCACGGAATGACGCCAATATTGGGATATTTTCCAAAAGTCACTAATCCACCAAAACAAAGCAAACCAAAATATAATATTCACCTTTCAATAATTTTACTGCGTGATGAATATGTATGAGACTTTGGACTGAGCACCATACGTATATCATTTAATTCCATATTCGGAACAGCCCTTTGAGGTTGCTGCTATTAGCTTTATTTTACAGACAAGGAAACAGATTTGGAAAATTTAAGTCAGTGATTTTTGAACTTTAGTATGCATAGGAATCACCTGGAGCATCGGCGGCCACACTTTGAGAAACATTGCTTTAGGCTAAGGAAATTCAAACAACCTGCCTGAATAATTACCCCAACCCAGATTCTTATTGCCCAGATTCTCCCAAGAGACTCAACTTTCTTTAAACACACATTTAATTTGCTGTGTACATGAGATCAATAAGATACCCCTCTTTCTTTCAAGGTGTTCACAGTCTGAGGCTGGGAGTAGGAGACAGAACGCAATGTAAATAAATTATTTCACTAGAGTTAATAAGTGTCTGTACGGAGTTCAGTGGGGGCAAAAAAGAGAGTAGTCAGATTTGCTGAGGGCAGAGGATGTCTGAAGTCTTGATAGCAGAAAGAGAACGGGGGCAGGAGATGAGAACACAAGGAATCAAAGTTCAGAAGGTATGGGCAATACCTCCTTGAGTCTCATCTCTTCTATTTGGCCTGTTTTCTTTTGGTTCTACTGTGATCTGATTACTCGGATTGGTTCTTTCCATATCTACCCTGAAGTGCATTGGTACCTCCCTGCCAACTTTGTCCTATACCTGCTCTGTTCAGTCCCATCCAGGAGTCACTCAAGAGGAATGTATGCTGAACTCCTTCCTTGTCAATTGTTCTGAGGATTGAAAGAGGTTCCTTGAGCTTTACAACCAGCGAAAATTGTCGCCAGCTTCACGATTCTGGCCAACATGTCTATGCTTTGAAGTCTGGTTGCTGCCTTTTACAATTCTATTTTTAAAATGTATTAAAGATGTTTAAACGTGGCAGAGACTTCCAATAAAAGCTGGGCTGCTTGAGAATCAGGATGCTGGTCTCAATTTAAAGTGCCTGTTAAATAATAGGATACCCATGTAAAAGGGGCTCCAAAAGATTGACCAAATAGCTCTCACAGAAATCAAGTTCACTCACCAACACCTCTGAGAGGATTCCAGAGGTTATCGGGCCCTGTATCTCCCGTTTATGCCATTAAAGTGCCTTTTAATACCAAATGATTGAATTTTTGTTTGAATTGGTCACTAATATAAGGACACAAAACTAAAACAAGAAAAAGTCTCTAATAAAATGTTTTGGCATAAACTTTGGCTAGAAATCAAGCGAGGGATAATAGGTAGTTCTCATTATTCCGCAAAGCCCAGCTCCCAGAAGAGTCTGGGGTCATACTATGCATCTACAGAATCACAACTCTGAACATCATTTGGGAACCAGTCTTTCTTGACAGTCAATTTTGTTGTGAGAACTTTATTATACGCTTCAGGAGGCTACTAAAAAAATAAGACATTGTTGCTGACCTGTGCCCTCCCCATCACTGCCTACCCTCAGTTAAGCAAAAAAGCATTGTTGATTCCAGCTTCGATCTTG
This sequence comes from Pteropus vampyrus, assembly GCF_000151845.1. Lineage (NCBI taxonomy): Eukaryota > Metazoa > Chordata > Mammalia > Chiroptera > Pteropodidae > Pteropus > Pteropus vampyrus. The sequence continues at coordinate 15,002,053 of NW_011888783.1, read as the reverse complement.
TCTATCTTAATCCATCTTCGCTGCTATTGCCTCAGTTCTGGTCTTTACTTGTGCATCAAGTACTGTAGGTTGATTTATCCCACACCTATTTCTACACCCCGCTTTTTTAGTGTCTCCTTATACTTTAAAGGCTAGAAAGTTGAAATTCCCATTCCCAGTCTCTCTTGAAGTTGGGAGAGGCCATGTGGCACAAGTCTGGCCCATGAAATGTAAACCAAAGTTGGCCAGGGATTTCAGGAATGCTCTTGCTTTCCTGAAACAAGCACTGACACTTCCTTCTTCCCGTTCTTTACTACTTTCTACTGCCTGAAATGTGATATGCCAGCTAGATCTGCACCTGCCTTGTTGTGACTATGTCAGGAATGCCAAGAGAATTACAAAGTCCTTGGCTCTGCCGCCTTGAGCTATCGAACCAATGTCCACAACTGCCAACTTTGGGACTTCTTCTTATGGACAAAGAAATGAAAACTCCAATTTGTTAAAGCTGTTATTTTTCAATTCTTTACTAAGGCCACAGTACTTCCTAACTGAGCTATTGCATGAGCTCTGAGTGATTAAGTTATTTGCTTGAGCACACACAGCTGGCAAATGGCAGATGCATGATTAAATCAGATAGATAACAGGCTAACTTTAAAGTCTGTCTACACTGAATTTTCTTCTGTGAATCCCTTGCGCAGTATGCTATCTAGCTGGAACATTGTTTTTTCTTTCCTTCAAAAGATTTCTTCTAAAATTTGTAGCAGCATGTTTGTCTAGGTGGACATGGCAAGTTGCCTTGCAACAGAACTTGTTCTGGGAGAGTCACGGGAAAGATGCCTCTCAATTATGCAACTGTCAGCCAGTTGGGCCATGGCTACCCTTGGGGAAGAATAATAGGCGCTTTTTGTGGCTTGACAGTTGCAGTCCCTCCAAATGACACGTGGTACATAGATCTGATCATTGTGGTGAAAATGAGGAAATTGACATAGATATCAAGAAGCTTTGTGGAAGGAAAGAGCGGCACTGCCAACTCCACCACTCTCTCATCTCTTTTGAAATTCAACATCTTTAGATGCCTCTGCTGGATTCAGATAGTCTCAACTGAGGTCTACTGGTAGTAGAAGAAAGTGAAGACTACCCAAAAAGGAAATCCCCGCAAAGAAAGCAGCCTACAATGGGCCTCCTGGCTCAAAGGCAACAACTAGACTGACTCAGAAAGGGCCGATTCTGGTGCTATGTGCACCTGCTTTAAGAATAAGAGCTGAACATGTTAATGTGAACCAACTTTTATTATCCCAACCACTGGTAATATCTGTACGCAAATCTGAACTAGCAAGAGAACCACCGCACCATCAAAGATGCATCAGAGTGTGAGACCAACAACAGTAGTAAGTAATTTTTAAATCTTCATATCTGACAGCTTGGTCTGATTCTCAGTTCCCTCTCTGAGAGAATAGGCATCTGGAAGCAGGGCTGGTCCTCTCTAGAATGAGGGAATTCCCGGGTTTCTTAGATAACGTAGAAGGGATGCCCTTAGAAAGATCCTGAATTCTTGTTATTCTGATAAAAGGAGGATCAAGCAATTTTAATCTGAAGAATACAGAATATGATCAAATTTGTCTCCTGAGCTGAAGTCATAACAACTATATAAGCAATAGAGTTAACACAAAAAAATCAAGGAAAAATATCATAACTAAAATGACCAAAATGGTAATTAAATGGCTGGGCATTGTTAGTAAAATGTAGAAGTCTATTTGAATTCAAAGCATACTAAGTCAACTAACTCACATTTCAAAGACTTGTTATGTCAATTTTTTTTTCTCCAATGATAGGAAGTTTCTGGAATCAAAAATTATACTGGAGAGAGGGTGGATCACTGGCAAAGCCTTTGTTATTTTCAGTCCCATGTTACTCTATGACTTTTTGAGCCAATAAATATCCATATTGTCTAGAACCAAAAATAGTATTCACCTCCTGGCACCAGCGGGAGGGAAGCTTTGGTGCTAATACTAATGACTTTTGTATTATTTTACCAAGATCTGGAAACCTTGGACCATTCTGTATTGAGAGTCAACATCATTGTATTAAAAGTATGAACTGCCTATATAGGTTAGTGGCATATGAGCCCAGCAAAGGTAGATTAGATGGCTTAATTGGTATTTGGCTTAATTGGTGATTGGAAATATTAAGTGTTTAAGATTCTGCTAAGTGCAAGATTTAGAGCTCCATTCCAGATATGTAAGAAAAAACACTAACCTAGAACTATCTTAAAATTCTCTAAAAGGCATTAACTTTTTAACTCCAAGCAGTGATACTCATGAAAAACATACCACACCAGTTTTAGTTCATCGGATGCCTCCAAAATCAATTGGACAAAGAGGAATCTGATGGTTTTTCAACAGTTATGAAGTGCCATGCACTCTGATAAGCACTTCACGTTCCTCTATTTAATCCCCATAATAATCACACGAAATAGATACTATTATTATCCCCATTTTGTGGGGAAATTGAGGCATGAGAAGTTTTCACAAATGGTCCCAAGTTACACTGTCTATAAGAACCAAAGCCAAGCTTAAATTCTGATCCTAGGGTGACAGTGCCTGGTTACATTGTATCTAGTACTACACTCCTTCACTTTCCGTTCTCTCTTCTCCTCTTTTCAGATACTTCTCAGTTGGGATTAGGGAATTTTCCATAATCCACATCTTAAAATCTCGATCAGAAAGGTCAATTTCCAAGCACCTATGGTTTCCCTGACATACCTATTATAAGGTCTCAAAGGAAACATCTGCTGAAATTTCAGTGGGTGGTCTTTCTCACGTGTGAGAAAATCTATACCCATCTGTACAACTGTTGCAGTTTCCCTGAAGCCAGGGCTTCACTAATGTTGAATCTCCTTAGGACCTGACGTTACTAGTGTACCCTTGACCAATGCATTGAATCAAATGATTAATACAAGGTGCAGGCCACACAGGAAATTGACATACTTGAAGTTGGCTAGGACTCCTCTCAGGCTGGGGATCACATCTAAATTCTGCGGGCCTGGGCAGCCGGGAGACATACTTCTATGTCCCCATGAAGGGAAGCTAACTATGCTTCGATCTTGATTCTCATCAAATATAAGTGAGAATTTAGAACTCTGAAGAGAATACATTAAATTACTTCCACGAAAATTTTTACTTGATCATAACATACTAGCATTACATTGTTGCATAGAAGAGCACTTTGGCTTTAGCAGTTGCATTAGTTTTCATTACTTTCATAACAAATTCATTTTATATCAATGGAATTATAGAAATGTGGCATTTTGTGTCTGGCTTCTTTCATTTAGCATAATAATTTCAAAATTCATCTATATTGTGGCACAAAATAATAACATTCTTTTTATGGATGAACGATATTCCATTTTATAGATATACCACATTTTGTTTATCCATTCATTAGCTGATTTGGGTTCTTTCCACTTTTTGACTATTAAGAATAATGCTGCTATGAACATTTATATACACATTTTTAAGTGAACATATGTTGTAATTCTCTTGGGTATACACCTAGGAGTAGAATTTGATGGCTATACGGTAACTCTGTATTTAACTTTTGAAGGAATTTCCAACTATTTTCCACAGTAGCCACATCATTTCATCACCATTAACAATGTATAAAGATTCCAACTTCTTCACATCCTTGCCAATACTTGTTATTGTCTGACTTTTTAATTATAACCATTCTAGTAAACATGAAGTGGTAACTCATTGTGGTTTTACATTCCCTAATGACTAATGATGTTCAGAATCTTTTCATGTGCTTACTGCATATCCCCGATGACCAAATGACATTGAGTATCTTTTTATGTGCTCATTGACTTTCAGTCACAAAAGTTTTTAATTTTGATGAATTCAAATTTATCTATTTTTTCTTTTGCTGCTTGTGTCTCAGGTGTCATATCTATGAAAATGTTGTCTAATCTAAGGTCATGAAGAATTATAACTCTGTTTATATCTAAGAGTTTTATAGTTTTCACTCTTCCATTTAGGTCTTTCATTCATTTCAAGTTAATTTTTACATATGTTGTGAGATAGAAATACAACTTTATTCTTTTGATCTAGATATCCAGTTGTCCTAGTACCTTTTGTTGAAAAGGCTTCTTTCTTCCATCAAATGGTCCTGGCTTCACTGTCAAAAACCAATTGACCATAAATGTATGGGCTTATTTCTAAACTCCTAATTCTAGGCCATTGATCTATATATCTATCTTTATGCCATTGCCATATAGTCTTGATTACTATAGCTTTGTAGTAAGTTTTGAAGCTGAAAATTGTGATGGCTCAATTTTGTTCTTTTTCAAATTGTATTGGCTATTCTGGGTCTCTTGCATTTCCTTTATTTTAGGATCGGTTTGTAAATTTCTACAAAAAAAGCAGCTTAAAATTTTATTGGGATTACAATAAAGTAAGAAATATTGCCTTCTTAAAATTAATAAGTTTTTTAATGCATTAGTATGGGATATATTTCCATTTACTTAGGTCTTCTTTATCTTTTTCAGTGATGTTGTAGTTTTAAGTGTACAATTCTCAACTTCTTTTAAGATTATTCCTATTTTATTCAGTTTGTGGTATTGTTAAAGGAACTGGTTTTTTTTTGTTTTTTTTTCCATCTCATTTTTGGATTGTTCATTGCTGGTGTATGGAAATACAACTGATTTTTCCATAGTGATCTTATATTCTGAAATCTTGCTAAACTTGTTTATTAGCTATAATAGTTTTCTTTTGTTTATTTCATAGAATTTTTTAATATATAAGATAATGTTTTCTGCAAACAGAAACAGTTTTACTTCTTCTTTTTCAAATCGGGATGCATTTTGATTTCTTTTCTTGCCTAATTGCCTTAGCTAAAACATCTAGCACAATGTCAAATAGAAATGGCAAGAGAAAGAGCAGTCACCCTTGTCTTGATCCTGATAGTAGGAGGAATTAATTCAGTCTTGCCACCTTAAGCATGAAGATAGCTGTGAGTTTTTTGCAGATGTCTTTTGTCAGATTGAGGAATTTCCCTTTTATTTCTAGTTTGTTGAGTGTTTTTACCATAAAAAAATGTTAAAGTTTGTCCAGTGCTTTTCTGTGTCTATTGAGATAATCATGTGGGTTTTGACCTTTATTCTATTAATATGGTATGTTATGTTGATTGACTTTTATATGTTGAACCAACCTTTTATTCCTAGGATAAATCACACTTGGTCAAGATATATAATCTTCTTTATATGTTACTAGAGCAGTTTGCTAGTATTTGCTTAAGGATTTTCATAAAAGATATTGGTCTGTAGTTTCTATTGCTTGTCTGGCCTCATAGATGAGTTGAAAAATTTTTTTTTTTTTTAAGAATTTGTGTTAATTTTTTAATAGAATTCATTAGTGAAGCCACCTTATTCTGGACTTTTCTCTGTGGGAAGTTTTGGGAGTACTAATTTAATTTCCTTACTTGTTATCAGTCTGTTCATATTTTCTATTCCTGTTTGAATCAGTTTTGTTCATTTTTTGAATTTTAGTTTTTGTTAGTTTCCTAGGATTTTGTCCTTATTATCTAGATTATCTAATTTGTAGGCATTCGATTGTTCATAACATTCCCGTGTAATCTTATTTCTATAAGATCTGTAGTAATGTTTCCTCTTTTAGTAATTTGAGTCCTGTCTCTTTCCTTCTTAGTCAGCCTAGCTAATGGTCTATTAATTTTATTGATCTTTTCAAAGAACCGACTTTAAGTTTCATTGACTTTATTGTTTTCTATTCTTAATTCACTTATCTCTGCTCTAATTTTATTATTTCCTTTACTCTGCTTCCTTTGGGTTTTAAGTCACTCTTCTTTCAATAACCTAACCTTCTTTGAAGAAGAAGGTTAGGTTATTGATTTGTTATCTCTCTCTTTTTTTAATATAGGTGTTTACAGTTATAAATTTTCCTCTGAGCACTGCTTTCATTGCATATCATAAATTTTGGCATGTTGTGTTTTCATTTTCATTCATCTGAAAAGTATTTACTTATTTTTCATATGATTTCTTCTTTACTCACTGGTTATTTAGAAACGTGTTGTTTAATTTCCACATTTGTAAATTATCCAAATTTCCTTCTGCTATGAATTTCTAACTTCATTCTATTGTAATTGCGGAACACGCTTTGTATGATTTCAATATTTTTAAGTATATTGAGACTTGTTTTATGACCTAATATATGATCTATCCTGGGGACTGTTTCATGTGCACTTGAGAAGAAGTATGTGTATATTCATTCCTTGATATCCACCGGGGATTTGTTACAGGATCCCCATGGATACCAAAATCCATGGATGCTCAAGTTTCTTATATAAAATGGTGTAGTATTGACATATAACCTATGCATATCCTCCTATGTACTTTAAATAACCTCTAGATTATTTATAATACATAATACCATGAAAGTGCTATGTAAATAGTTGTTATACTATATTGTTTAGGGAATAATGGCAAGAAAAAAAGTCTATACATGTTCAATACAGACACAAGCAACATAGGCCTACATACATAGAACACATCAACAACAGAATTTTTTT
>NW_011888783.1:14963154-14994345 GCF_000151845.1 Pteropus vampyrus | reverse complement strand
AAGCTCTCATTCAGTTCAAATAAAGACAGTCTTTCAAATGTGGTCTTCCAGGGAACCAGCAGAAAGGTCAAGGAATGACTGTGCTCTGGGAATGGGGCTTTGGAGAAGCTCTAACCCTGTCTAACACTCCAATGGCTGCCACGCTGCTCGTCTTTCACTGCAATTTCAGGTTGTTGGTTTTCAAGGCTGCCACAGAGCTGGAGAATAAAGGATCGGAGTAGGGCAAATTAAAACACCACAAAGCTTATGGTTGTTACGAAAATTTAGCTGCCTTTCTTGAATAAACAGTCCCTGGGTTGTTTCAAGCATTTCAGAGTTCTGAAAAAGTTGTTTCACCATCTCTGCCAGTTTTCTCTTTGCTTTTATGGAAGACAGAATTTTCCGTGATTCACACTCTATCATTTTTACTGTTTTTTCTATTTTAATATCCATATTTTTTAAACTTCTGGAGTTTCTATTGGTTCTCTTTCAAATCTACCTGTTCTTGTTTACTTTTGCCTATTTTGTTTTATAATTTCTTGTTTATCTTTTATTACTTTTTTGTTGTTGTTCCTTTCAGGGTCCTAAACATGCTACTTTTGAAATTCATCTTCAGATTACTCTACATTTTTATCTGGAATGAATTCTTCTTCTGATTGTTGATTTCAAGGTCCTCTTTCTTTTCTGGCTTACTAATCTTTATGTATTTTATAATTGTGGCTAGGAGGCCCAAGTTGAGTTTGAGTCTCTTTTTCTCTCTTCCTTTTCTTTTTACCTTTCATCTCTCTCTGGTGCTCATTCATCTTATTCCTGTCACCTCCATCTGATCTTGAAGTCCAGAACCAGGTCTTATATTATAGTTTCAATGAAAGCTATAACAGATACATCCATTTAGGATGGTTGGCCCAGGTCCCACTTGCCCCTCTCTTTGCTCCTACCTTTTTTCTTCATCTTTCTTTTATGGCTTGGCATTATCCCCTCAGCCCCCAACTTGTCACAATGAGACTGGCTCTGCTCTCTTTGGGATATAAACTCTTGGTTGTTTGCCTTCATCTTCATGCCCAGCAAACTAGTGCCTTCAGTCCTGTTGACTGCACTGTGTTTCTGTCTGGTTTTGGTGTACAGATATATTTATCTTAATTTTGAGCACAGTATATCTTATGATTTCTTATTTTTTATATTTCTCTATTACTGCTATGTTTGAGATGTTGGCAAGTGAAGAAGAGGGACAAAACATGATCTTATGATGTCATATTGACTGGAAATTCTGTGAGAGAGTTTTCCAAGTTTGTCTTCTGTATCAGTGATTTCATTTTCTACAAGCTGTCCTTTTCCTACCCCCACCCCTACCCCCAAGGGGATTTTAATTCTAGCATTGCTCTTTTTACTTCCATGAAATCCGATCTTATTTTATCATCTCCTTTTTGATCTTAAGATTATCTTCTCCTAATAGATTTCTATTCCTGTTTTACAGAAGTTATTTCTTTTGCTCCTTCAGTCCTTTACTTTGATCTTCCAGATAATATTCATTACTCCTGTTTTGTAATAACCTTTTCAATGGCTTCATATTACTTTGTTTTTCTGTTCATTCAACCTTAAACAAGAAGAAATCTTCCAGATTTGGTGTTTGTCAACAGTGTGGTTATTTGGATAACCCTTAGCTCCATTGATAGCCTCCTTGAAGCTGAATATGCTCAACTCCTAGACAAACTTCTAATGTTAAACAGGTTTTCATCTTATCTGGCAATGCTGGGTAGATATAGAATCTTTTTCTTTCTCCATTTCCTGCTTCTCTTATATTCTTAAGATATTTAACATTGAAAACTATTTTTAAAAAATCCTGTACATAGTTTCCAGTATTCTTTTCCTTACTTTGCTTGGTAAACTTTATTACTTTTTTTTTGTACTGTGCCTCCAAAAATGCAAAGCACCACCTCCAGTCTTTATTTTTATTAATTTTCTAGAAGCTGAAGTCTCAAAACACAAAGCAGGGAAAATGGACAGAAGTATAGCACACCTCTTGATTTAAAAAGTGGCATTCATTTAATGGAGGACTGACTACTGAGTGTTTTGATTGGTACAGTTTTTTAGTTTCTCGACCATGGGGCAGACAGATGGAGAGGAATAGATTATTTTCCTATTTATCTTTTTGGTGGCAGGTGTCATTGGTTTTCAGCTGTATCACAGTGCCAGGTCCTTGGTTTTGATTTACATTGTGGCATCAATGGGGAGCCACAGTGTTGAGGCTTTTATTATTCCCACATACTAGAAATAATAATTACTTATCTTCCCTAACATTTGAGATGTGTTATAAATTTTAGCCGTTTTTTAGTCTCTTCATGGATAATTTTAGAGAAAAGTTTGGAGAAGCCAGATCAGATCTGAGGCCATTTTAAGTGGAAGTTATATAGAAAAATCCAAATTTCTAAGAGCAAATTCTAGTTTCTTAGAGGTAATGCTGGAGTTTTGTTTTCATATTTAAAGATTCTTATTATCAGTGATCAAACTCAACTTTCCTTATGTACTGGATTTTCAAAAAAGTTCTAGGTTTGAAAACTTTAAAGTTCACTTTTGAGAAGAATTTTGAAAAAGTAAATTTGGAAGTCTAGAAAGAGAGTTTTAAATTTTTCCACAAATTTTAAAATTATAAGCTCTATCAGTGGTGGTGTTTCAACTCTTTCACAAGTTGTAGATATGAAAATCAGAATGAGCAACTGGAATGGAAACTGGATAGAAAGCTGCGGCAGGGACCTGGGGCTCCCGATATGCCAGGTATTTGGTTTTCTTTGTTGCTGGATCACCGAGAGCTTGAAGGAGTCGTGAGGGAGGGGCCCACAAAGCAGATGGAGGAGGTAGAGTTCTACTTCCTGGGACTCAGAGCAGCAGCTACTTGCCAGTTTAGAAGTACCTCAATATATTAACAGCTGGCATGCTGGTGGTGGTACATATAACCTGAACATCTGCCTCTAGCTCTGAATTCTAAGTGCGGGGACCACAGTAGTTTACTCACTATGCTATCCCCAGAACCTACCTTAGTACTTGTCTTATAATAAGAATACAATATGTGTGGATAAATAAATAAATGAGCAACAAATAAATATACACATAAGGATATGCCTCACCCACATGAGAACGTAGAGTGACAGCAGGAGACATTTTCCTATCGGTAAAACAGAATTATGATACTTGTTCTTTTTTTAATTTCATAGCGAGAACTCTGAAATGACACTTAGGAAAAATAATTCATTTTACTGTCCTTAAGAAAAAAGCCTGCTGAATAAATTCTGGGTGGTGGTGTTGACACGGTGCCTGGCACCAGTGGGAGCCAGTGCAGTCAAGAACACCAGTGACGACAATCATGATGTTGTCATTGCAGTTGCTAATTTACTTTTCAGCCAGAGTTAATAAGCAAGCAATAGTTTGAAAATTACTATTTATTTTCCTCTGAAAAATTTTTTTCATGCCTCTCTACAAAGAGTGAACCAAAGGCAGGAAAACATTTCTTTCAGGTGTCGCTTGGTTTATACCCAGTTCTCTTTCACTGCTACTCACCGCCCTCTACTGCCTCTCTCCCCAAGCAAACAACACAATTAATATGAAATTTTGGGAAGCTCTGCAAGGCCCAGCAAACACACCAGCAAAGGAAATTCCTTGAATGGCTGTCTGCTGGCCTTGGAGAATCAGCTTCTGTGTGCTCCTTCTCTGCGTTCCCTGTTTGCCTACAGTCTTCCTGGACCGAATGGGCAATCATAACACTTCATTGTCCAGTACCATCATTACAATATTGTTATCATCGGAGCGGGAGTCTGACACTTTCTCTAAGACCTTTCAAATAACCCCTTTACTAGGCTTCAGTACCAAACCATTCAGGGCAAATCTCTGCTTTGTGCTTGTCAGCCTTAATAGACTGGATGTCACTTGAGCCTGTAAAAAGTGCCTGCTCCTCAGCTGTCAGTCAGTCCTGGTGGTGTCAGCCGAGAGCGTGGCTGGAGCTGGCTGGATTAGAGGGTAGTTACCATAGCTGTCAGACTACTGACAGCCTGACACCCACACTCCCAACTTCCTCTTACTGTATTCGGTTTCTGTTGAGTTCTCTGGACTTTTCTTAAGGTGGATCCCTCTGTTAGAAACGGATCATAATTTGGCTAGCATCTTCAGCAGTTGGGCTGTTTTCTCCCCTGTTATGATTTGTAAAAAGCTCCTTACTTTGAGCCACTTTTATATCTCACAGAATATTTTTAACCCCATTTGAGCAAATAGTCACCTCTTTACACTTTCCAAGTTTATGGAAACTCTGCGTATGTGTGTTTCAATTTTGTTGTCCTAATTATTTAAAGATCTATAACTCTCACCTGAAATGTTTCCTCTTTCCTCTTTCTCATCTAAAGTATTTTCATCCTCCTCTTTGATCATACCTCTGCTATACATTTTGTGATAGATAGGAAGCTCAGTTTGAGTGTGTTGGTGGGTGAGAGTGTATACAGAACTGTTAACTTGCCTGTGAATGTTTGTGGATATATATTCATACTTAATGAAAGGCAGTAAGCTAACAGCCAGGGTAGGAAGAACAAATTGGCAACTCTCCAAACCATGCCTTAGTTAATATTCACCTTGAATACAACCAATTAGTGAATAAAGTTTGTCTCTCGCTCCTTCCCTTTCTCCCCCTTTCTACTTTTCATTCACTCCTTTTTATTCCTCCCTCCCTTTTTTTTCTCCTTTACTTCTTTCCACATTCGTTACAGGTTTACTATCCTGCAGTCCTCAAGCTGGACACCAGGCAAACAAAAAACGAATGTGCCTACACCCTTGTCACAGGTTCACAGCTGCCTGCTCACATTCCTCAGGTATGTTTGAATTTCACTGGCTTTTATTTCTAGCCTGGGAGCTGAGCTTAATTAACACTTTCATTTACTTAGGCAATAATTGAGGCTGATTTGCTTTTATTAAACCAAATAAAAGGGATCCGAAATGCAACTTTTGCACAATCTTAAATTTGCTTATTGTTCTATCCTGCTCCAGAATTAAACTAGAGTCTGCATTCTGAGCACAGCTTTAGTGTACACAGATACATGCACATTTGATGCTTTGTGGTGATGAGGGAGAGAAAACACTAGGCTTCAGAAAACCTACTTGTTTCATGGGTAAGTCATTTCATCTTGTTGAACCTCAGTTATCTTTTCTCTAAATTAGGGATATTTATCTGCCAGCCTTATAGATTTGGTCCATGGTCCAAATGCGACCGACCATATACATGAAAGTACCTTCCAAACTGCAAGGTGCCATAAGTGCAAATTTTGATAATATCACTATAGTATTACTCTATACGGTTATATATAGGATTGAAATCAGCATTAGCTTATTTAGGCTATTTTACTTATTTTTATTTCCTCACACACACACACATACACACACACACACACACACACACACACACACATACACACCACACACATTTTTTGCATATAACCTGAGGGCTGAAAAAAAAAGGCTTCCCAGTAAAAATAACAGATTACGTATTGATTAAACTTATGAACTCACACTCAAATCAGGAGCCTTTAGTGGTCCTCCCTGGACCTTACTGTGCTTTTTAAAGTGTTGTGGCTTTTTAAGATCATTGTTGTTTTTCAATAAGCCTAGCAAAATGGTTCAAATTAACATGAGTCAGTATCTGCCTCAGCTGCTAGGAAATTTTGTATTCCTTACAATTCAGAAACTTAACAGAATAAAGTTCAAACCAGAGACTAAAAAATCTAGTAAATATATTAGAAAAGGCAGGGGGCGGGAGAGGAGGTACAAGAACTTTATGTTTTCCGTGCCAAAGCCAAAGACATATTTTTCCAGTACTTCCTCACCATTCCAAAAAAATTTTTTTAAATAAAAAGGCCCTTATATTTCACCCAATTAAATGTTGGAAAACAGCCTTTCAATATTATTTACAAGCATCCAGAAGTTTTAAATTCGCCCAACTCTCCCACATTCTCGCTTTGCTCTAACACACATTCTTTCTACTGTGTGCTGTTGAGGTTGTCCACTCAGTGCCACAACAACCTTGGGTTCAATTATTTTACTAATTTAGTGAAAAACATCGCATCTCACAAATAACAAGTGGGTTGTGAAAACGCTTCATTTGTAAACCGAGCATTCTGGCCACATTTTTGCTGAACTTCCTAGGCAAGGAGTCCACTCTATGTCGGCAACTTAAATGCTTTTTAAATCAAATTCCTTCCTGAGCCCCATTCATGAATGAAGGCCTGCAATTTGCAAGGTGACTGTCATAGGTAAGGGATTCATCTGTGGCCCCAGGAGTGAGAAAGATAACTGACTGGTGGAGAAACAGAACCCTCAGCATAGCACGGCACCATAATTACCTGGGGGTACTAGACTAGGCAGCTTTTAATAAAAACCTCCATCTTATTTTTAAGGGTATTCTTCATACCTCCTTTTCATGCTCTGTTACAGCCTAAATTCCAAAGTGCAAAACTCTTAAGACTATACCTGTGGAAAATGTAGGCAATGTAAGTCTAATGTTTTATACTATAGACTTTGACATAGGCAGGCGTTTCTCAGTTCACACCCTGACTTTATCTTTCACTAGCTATGTGACCTTGAACCTCAGTTTCCTCGTCTATACTAGAGATAAAACTATTCTTATAAGATTTAAAATGGATTAAGATAATTTGTGTAATTTTGGCTTAATGACATATACTGCCTAATGAATGGTGATTATTATTACTGTTATTATTACCATTATTATTACTGTGCTTTGCAGTCTCATCTTGACATAGGCTGTGTTCCCTAAGACTTTGTGAGAAGTTGAAGAAACCGTCAAGGTGTTGGTCTTCTTCCTATCTAAATCTATGCAGTGGTACATTCCTATTCATTCATTCATTCATCCTTTCATTTATTCATTAATTTAATAAATACTTAAGAGTCTACTATATATCAGGTACTAGGCCAGACAAAGAGTTACAAAAATGAACATTACTTGTCCTCCAGGGATTCCCAGTCAAGTAGAGTGGGCAGACATGTTAACATCCATAGGAATGCAATTAGATATAACAGACATGAAAATGTGACTCTGGGAGCACTTAGGAAGCAGGCTTTCTTCCGCTAGAAATGTCAGAAAAGTCTTCCTGGAAATGAAGACATTCGAGGTGAGTCTGAGGATGAATCAAGTGTCAGAAAAGGGAAAGGCATATTATATTTACATACAAAGACTCATAGCCAGACTTGTGACAAGAAGAGGGGCAGTGAGGTCTGGGGCTGTGGGGGCGGTGAGGCAACTGCAGCCCATGGTGCTGTGGGGAAGAGCGACAGGCAGGTCCAGTAAGGGAGGCTTGGGTCCACTTGAGAGAGCTCCGTACACCAGGCTTTCCTCAAACTGTAAGGCGCTATTGAAGGTTTTGAGCAAAGGAATGACAGGATCAGATTTGTTTTCTAAGAAGACCATGCTGAATGCAGGGTGGAGGGTGTACTTGTCTAAGAATTAGCCCAGCAGGGAGAAACAAAGGCCAGAGATGGAGGGAAGTGGAGCAGAGGGAATGAATCCAGAGATACGAAGGAGGAGGACTTAGGAGCTAAGGGAAGCAGGGGCCCATGGTGATTTCAGGGTTCTGACTCCAATGACTCAAGTGGAGAGTGGAGTCTTCACTGAGATGGCAAATACAAAGGAGGACCTGGTTTAGAGGGAGAACCTAAGGGTGAGACGGGATGGGACACAGGATAGATGAGTTTATATTGGGGCAAGTTAAATATGAGATATCCACAGAATATATTCGATAAACAGTGAAGTATAGATGACAGCTCTGGCAGAAAATCTGGGTGTTTCTGGAATGGGCTTGATGGTTGAAGCCCTAGCTACAGATGAGGCTGTGTAGGAGCCTGGCTGATGAGAAGGGGACTGGGATGGAAAGCAAGGACTGCAGGTGGAACCCCCTGAGATTCCAACGTTAGGGACAACACAAGGAAGAAGGACAGAGCCAAAGAAAGAATTGGGTAAGCAGAAAGAATGGTGGAGAAGCTATGCAGGGTGGGGGCAGGGGGGCGGCGGCGGGGGTGCATATTTGGGGATGGTAGGAGGGATGACCATTTTTATTCTGAGAGAAGTTTAGGAAGCTGAGGGCCTTCTAGAGTGGAAGATTACCAGCAACCCCAGCGAGAGGACATGCCATTATTTTTGAAGGATAACAGGATGCTAGGTAGAGGGGTCAGAGAACAGAGGAGGGTGTTATAAACTTATGGGAGTGGAGTGAGAAGGACTAGCTGAGAGTGAGATGTGGAGGATTATAGGGTTATCCGGTTCGCGCTTTAGGGTTAAAGTCACACCTCTTTGTGTAGTGCTTTATTTTTCTTAGCACATGCTTGATCGTGACTTGTAAATCTTTAAGCCTGTTCCTTTAACCCTCTTAGATACTCATTTCACAAACACATAATGAATTGAAAGAATTAGCATTTGTCATCTCCGAGAATCCCAGGCGGCTCAAAAAAGTCCTGAGTAGCTCCAGTTACATCTTTTTTGCTCTGAAACCTCTCCTTTCAAACTGATTGCATCACTGCCTCCTGGAAAACCCTACAGGTATGATACTCCCCTTGCCTAACCCGGCTTTCTTCCTCGCAGCAGGCAGCAGTGACGAGCTGCCTGAAAACAGCAGCTGAGGCACCAGAGACCCAGTGTCTGAACATTTAGCGCCTCCTTCCCCAAACTGCACCAGCTCCGGCCTGGGCTGAGCAGCAAGAGAGAGACATTTGTGATATCTGATGACAATCATCTCTGATTAGACTGTCACTACATAGCACAGGCAAGCCAGGGCCACAGCTAATTAGCTATGGGAGGCCGGCACTCTGTTTACTGGAACTGTACAAACAAGTTGCAGCTTTTCCAATGCAGAGGGAGTCATTGCACAAATGCCAGCTGCAAGCTCTTCACTCCAACAGTTTAGGGACAGAGCTGCTACTTCCTTACTGCCCTAAAACAATGAAACTAATGTCTTTGTGCCGAGAGACACTTTTGGTCTACGTTCCCACCTTCTGTAAGCTGTCACTTCAATAGATAGTCGTAGAAAACATTGCATTATAGAATGTGATATTATTCTAAGTGGGTTTGTACTTTTAAATGAACATCTCTTACTTTCTTTTCTTTTTCTTTTTACTTTTTTTTTTTTTTTTAGCAGTTCTTGAGCTATGTCAGGAAATTGGCTAAGTCTGAGAAACGTAGCTACTATTAGCCTTCTCATCTAAGCTAACATGGTGAAAGAAGCAGATGAAAACTAGAAGTTTAATGAGAATTAAGGACACAAGCTCTATCTTATCTCATTGGTGTTTGGTAGAGTTGATCTATTGTTCATAAACAATGTATTTAAGAATATATTTCTTTTCTTTCTTTCTTTCTTTCTTTCTTTCTTTCTTTCTTTCTTTCTTTCTTTCTTTCTTTCTTTCTTGCTATAGAAGCAGTATAGTTGAAATTATTTTCAATATACTTTTCCAGGCTTTTTTCAACAAAAGGGAAAATGTCCATATACGTTATCATTCATTTATTAGAAGGGTTTCTCCGATAAATTCAAGAAATGATATGCTATTTTGTAGCTTCCCTTTCCTTTAGAAACAAATGTTTAACACATGACAAATGAATTGGGAACATTTGTGTAGGGGGGAATGCTGATACATCTCATAATTATTATTTGAGCATGATTTCAAAATACTTTTCTATCTTGTACAAAAAGTGGAAAACTTGAAAAAACTGGAGTATTTTGCAAAGTCAATGAAAATCAGCAATATTATTCTTTGGATTACTTATGTCAGATGCCCAAACCCCTATAAATGGACTCATTTTTTCATATGGCAAATCTACCACCTACTCTTAACAGTCTCTGACTTTAGATCAAAATACAAGACCAGTGTTTTGCTGAATTCCTACTCTCTTTCTCTTAGTCGAAACCAATTTGTTCAGAGACTTTCTGAAAACAGAATTTCAGAGAAATTCTAAAAGCCTCCGTGTTGTTCTATAAGTGGATGACTCTTCGTGGGCTCTAACACTTGAAACTGATAAATATTTTTATTCATTTTCCAATGAAAACTATGCATTATACATCTTGAAAATATGTGCGGAGTTCTTAGTATCATAGTATATATGTAATCTATTGGGAATATAAATATTTTCAATAGTCTATTAATGGATGTGGTATTTAATTCTGGTGCTGTTTAAAATTCATTTATTTACATTTATCATCAAAAGCACAATTCAGAGTGGGTTTAAGTAAATCTTCATATGTAGAGAAATTCAAAAAGTGCTTTAGGCATGTTCATTTTGTTTACATCCATAATTTAAAACAAGCAAACTTTTTTTCTTAATGAAAGGGGGTTTTTTTGTTGTATTTTTTTAACTTTAAACAAAATTCCCTCTCCAGGTGGAAAGTTGATTACCAATCTTTGGTCTGGAGGTAAATTTTACAGCTGTTTTAAACCCATGAAAGTGGGTCTTATATTAGAAGTGCTGACACAACCTTATCCACACTGTTATCGATGTGGGCTATACCGCTGTAATAAGCAGTTATTATGTATGTGTAAAAATAATGAGAGGCCACGTCTGAAGAGAGTTAATGTAAAATGCTAAGCAATTATAGTTGGTTACACAGTATAGGTTAATATTCCTTCATATAGCTATACTTTTTTCTTCTTTTGTCCTCCAGAACTCCTAATGAAAAATTTGAGACCTGACTGTAATGATAAGCAGCCATTCACACGTCCTTTGTGTCAAGGCTGTTGCATTAATGCTTCCCTTCATATAACATTTTGCATAGCCTAAAGCATCTATTAAAATCCTTTGTAAAATTCATGAAACAAAAGTGGTGGGTTGAGTCTAGGGGGAGAGAAAGTAAGCTGCTTATTAGCAAAAAGTCAAAAACACAGGGCCAATTACAGATCTGAGCAAGCAGGGCTAAGGATCAGCGTGGGGAGTAATTCTTTCTTCAGCCCAATGGGCTCCAGCGAGGGGCAGGTTGGGTGAAAATACAGCAACAGTCAGAGCAGTAATTAAACGGAGATGTTTGCTGTTAGAAACAGCTCTATAACAACGAAAGGAAATGCTCAAGTAACACCATAGTCTGGATTCACAAAGATGGTAAATTGGAAGGATTTAGGGTTGCTCCCTAAAGAAGAGACTGGGGGTAGTGAAGAGGAGCAGGGGCTCAGGAGATATGTAAAGAATCTGTTTGGTATTGCAAATATTATAAATTAGATTTTTGAAAAAGAGAGAGAGAAAGAGTGCCTTCCTACTGACCCAGCACCATAAAACTGAATAAACCACAATAAGATTGCCCTTTTTCTGTTATAAACTTGGCATTAAGCCTGTCATGTTCAATGACAGCCTCCTAGGCCTCATGCTTTACCCTTTGGAATTTGAAAGATTGGCAGGTGTCATGATTTCCTTAACATAAAAGACCTTGCAGATAATGTTCACTGTGCACATTTATACTTCCATAACTCCACTTTCCACGTTTCAGAATCATCTGGTGAGCTTTCTACACAGGCCAGTGGTATGGGGGCTGCCCAGAGTATATCTGACTTGAGGACAGTGTTTACTGTCAAAGGAACTTGCGGTCGAGGCCGGACTTTTATGATTTGCCTTAGCAGTCTAAACATGCCCCATTTACAATAATGAGCTGCTTTGTAGAAAGCGGCTTTCTGAGAGCATTGTTACTTTTCTTTGCAATGTTGAATGTACCCGGAATGGCTTTTGTCTGACTTAAGGCTAGAAACAGGGTCCCATTTAAACAATAATCCCCTTTGCAACCACCCGCCCCAGCCAGATCTTTCCAATAACTTCAAGAGGAAAAAAAAAAAAAAAACATTGAAGAGAGCACAAACCCCTATTGATGGCTGAGAGTTCCATTTCAACTGGCATCACCTAATGACACCTGTTTACTACCCAATGCCACTTTAAAATAAGTAAGTTTTTTCAGAGGAATCAGTGGCCAGGATGAGAATTTGACATTTTTCTCCCCAACTCAAATAGAATGAGTATTTGGCTAGGTACTACCTATTTAACAAAATAGTTTACCGTGAAAAATTCCATAAATCTGTCCCCATACATTTTAAACTTTTTATTGTAGAAAAATTTAATATACAAAAGGAGACAATGTAAAATAATAACCCCCATTTACTCATCACCCTGCTTCAACAAGTATCATCTCATCTCATGGCTGATTTGGTTTCATCTACATTCCCGCTTCCCACCTTGCACCGTTTGGAAGCACACCCTGGGCCATCATATCGTTTTCATACTTGTAAACATTTAAGTAGGTATCTAAAAGATAAGAATGTTTTGGCATTTTAAAAAATAGGTTAAGGAACTATTTTGAACCTCAAACCTTTTAAGATTTATGTGGGCATTTTTTTTCCCCCATGAGCTGCATTTCTCAAAAATAATACCATTCTACCACACGTTGAAAGGATAAAGAAAAGTTCAAGAACATCACTTGTCTCTGATTTGTTTCAGAGGAGTGTTTTTCTCACTTATGTTGGGGATTTAGGTAGCTGAACTTTTCTTCTGTGAGCCATTGTCTTATTATTTGTAAAGAATCACTTTTGGTATTTAAATGTAATTACATATTTCAAGGTATCTATCTTTGGAGAAGTTGGTTCCACAAAAAGTTTAACACAAAAATATGTATCGATGACCTACTATATGCCAAGCTCTGTGTTAGGTAAATGAAGAAAAGAAATGGCCAGGCAAGGAATGTGAGGCCCACAAAATTGACTCACCCCTCTCTGGCTGACTTCTAAACTTTGTTGGACGTCTTACAGGGAACATGCTATTCAATGTCCTTTTATATTGGTAAATGTTGTTAAAAATGGGAGTTTTTTGTAAGAATGGCGAGTTTGCTCTTTCCAACTTATACTACTATCGTATCCATAATTGCCCCAAAAGATAAATCTGCTACTCAGATGTAAACCTCGACATACCCATTGGTACAGAGGACCACCTACGCCTTACAAAGAGAAATACTCACTTAGGAATAAATCATAAACATACAAAAGTGAATTATATTTTTTAAAACTTCTACACAGTTTTCTTTTTTAATTGAAGAAAAACATTTTTCTCATTCAATTTCTTACCTTTAAATTCTCAATAATTAGTTCCCTCCCTCCCCCCAAAAAAACCCCACAATTTTAAAATGGCAATATTTAATCTCTGATTTCCTTAGAAAACTAGAGGGGGTAGATTTGGTTATTTGACTTGGCAAGATCATGTAATATTTTTAAGGGGTTGGAAGATACTGACCCTTTAAAAAAGTTCTGTTATAATGTACAAAAGAACATTTGTAACATAAATTTGAGTTATGAGTCATAATATTAAAATGAACACCCACGAATTTACCATCCAATTCAAAAACTACAGCACTACCAAAACCTTGGACACCTCCTATGTGCCCTACCCTACCTCCTGAGGTAACTTCTATGCTGAACTTAGTATTTATATCATGTCACAGATTTTTAAAAGTATAATTTTGCTATATATGTTTATTCACTACAACTGTTTAGTTTTGCTGATTTGGGGGCTTTATAAAATGTTATCATATCCCATGTAGTTTGAAATTTTCTTTTCTCATTCAACATTTTACCTCTAAATTCATTCATTATGTGCGTGCCCATATGTCATTCATATTCATCTCCTGCATAATACTCCCCTGTGTGACTATAACAAATTTAGCCATTCCCTCCTCAGTGGGCACTGACTGGTTTCAAGTGTTTTTGTCTGTTTGTCTGTTATTATTACAGATAATGCTACTGTAAACATTCTTGTCTTTGTCTCCTGGTGCACATATGCAAGAATTTCTCCAACACTAATGTTTTTTTCCCCTCCTCTAAATCCCAAAATGGCAGTGGGGGAATGTGATGCTTCTCTCTCTGCTAGTAAGGCCCTAATAAAATTCCCCTAATTAAATTAATTTCGAGTAAAAAAATATAGATATTTCTTAAATTATAGTTTTTATTTAGGTAGGACAATGGAATGATTATTCGACAGCAGGAAATTTTTGCATAGATTGAATCATGAAGCCCTTGAGCTGGAAGAATGAACCACAATAGATAGATATGTCAGAAGTTTCTGAACTAAACGACCCAAAAACCTGCATTAGGCAACCATGCTGATAGTGGGTTAGTTGCATTTGCTAAAAGTGTTTGGGTTAATAGGAAGAGAGCATGAAAGGAAATGAAGTCATTTCAAGCCCAATGAATGTGGGAACTTCATTTAGGCTTCTTTTTTTTCTTTTCTTTTTCTTTTTTCCCTAAGAGAGTATCATAATCAAAACAAAACAAAAGAAAAAAAAACCCACACATAGCTTCTATCTCTGGAATATTAAATAAAAATGCATGTTTGGCAAAATACCTCAGAATTTTCTAAACTATTATCTCCCTATAGTTTCACTAACATGTTAACCTACTTAGAGCAATTAGTGCTTCATTAGTAAGGCTAACTAACTGTTGCCGGGCCCTGTAATGATTTGCCAGGCTTTCCAGATACAAGTGCATAATCAATGTTTTCCAATTACTTCTATAGTGCAACCACTATTTCAAATAAACTAGATAATAATACAAACCCATTACTGGAGCTGAAGTAGCAGAGGCATTTAATTGCAAGGCAGTTCTTCTCAGCTTTAAAAATTTTTCACACTAATGAAGTGTCATACAAAAAAGTTGTATTGATTTTTCCACCACATGGCTTCAACCACAAATATGTAATTATCCCTTTTATATCTAGCTGGGGGATTAAAATAATCTATAGTATATAGCCTTTACTTATCCCTGATGGGTTTAGTAGTACTTTTACCCTTTTCAAAATATGCAGCTCTTTGATGAATGAACTTTAGGCAAAATGTTGCTTTATCTGTTTCAAATCCTTGCTTTCGAAAGTTAGTTTGTGTGGAGGCATTAATGTCTGAAATCCGGAGCTTCCAAAACCTCCTAAAGAATTCATTCTGATGTAATTTAATTTACTGAGAGCATCATAGATATTTTTCTCCACTAAAAAAATCAGCATGGGTATTCAGTCTTACACATTAGCAGTATCCACATTTGCATTTCACTATAGTTACGTTTTTATTTATAGCTAACATTTTATTAACCATGTTATATTTTTACACAAATAAAGTGATCTTGGCATTAATTGGAGCCAATTCTTTTCCAGATCTCCAGGAAAAAAAAATGTAGAAATAATCCATTGGCATTACATTTCTTATTTTCTCATTACAGTTTGGTCAATAAAGGAGGAAAAAAGTATTTTATTTACAAAAAGAGATAGTCATTATAAATATAAAATGAATTTTGCAGAGATCGAGAATTAATGCTGGGAGCATAGGGCTTTCTAAAAATTAGCCTGTCTTTCTTGATCTTTTTACATATAAATTGGTCCTTTCGACATTTTTGCTGAGATATTTTTTGGTTATACTTTAACATTATTTCAATTATGGTTAGTGTAAAAATATGTTCAAAAGAATAAAAATACAGCTTAAATGTCTACAAGATTTTGTTCTTAACATTCATATGTCAAAAACTGTATCTTCCTATAGTTTCAGTAACATGTTAACCCACTTACCACCCTGAGTTTTCCCAGATGCAAGGATTTTCGTGATTTCCTGCCTCTCTATATTTTGTGGTTTAAGGAAATATTCACAGTCAAATTAATACGCTGTATTTCAGAGTCTGAAAATTCTGTCAAGGTGGCTGCGGATATTAAAAAATGTTATAAGTCAACACTGGAAAATCTTGAAGCAAAAATTTAGTGGCATAGAGATGTAAACTTAATTTTTTGTGTGACATTTTAAACCTAGGTATTTCATGTTAACTTTAAATTTTTTTCCAAGCAGAGCATTTACGGACAAAGAACTGATGAAAAAGAACCGTTTCATAACAAGAAGAGCGGGCTAAAAATAAAAATACCCAAAGTTACCATGTAACTTTAATCTGTTTTCAAAAAAACTATCTTTTTATCAAAAACAGCCTTTTAATCTATCACTTTTATATATTATGCTATGTTACTAAATTGTGAGAGAAACAAAACTTAAATTTTTTTAATAAACCAAATTAATGAATTTAAAGGCTAGTTATATACAATATTTGGATCTAACTTCCATGTAAAATATCATTCATGATAGAGATGCCTGCAAATATAGGATAAAAGGTAAATTTTAAAAAAATTAATAAAGTAGGGCAGCTTGGATACTAAGGAGAGCTGCAGTTTATTTTTAAATTAATTCACACAAAAAATGTTTTAATATTGATTTCTAAAAAAAAGTGCCCTGGAGATTTATTTCATACAATTCTTCCTATATGTAGGATTAGTTTCCCCGGCTGTCTGTGGTTGGCTTTTCTTATATTTTAAAACATTGCTCTAATTGTCTTTAGGGATCCAGAAAAGTAGGGGTCCTTCCCATGCTAAAACAGGCTGGGAGGTGAAATATTTAATGTAACAGACAATATTAGTTTCAACTCTTATCTCCACATACTACATACAGTATATGAGCAGTCTTATGTGGTGGTAAAGTACAAGTAAGAAATATGACTGTATTAAAAACAGATTATCATCAAGAATTGTGAGAAAGATAAAAAGTGAAATTTCTGTCAAGAGGGAAGAATGAGATGAGCTCCACACTGTGGATTTCAACAATCAAGTCCACATGTGACTGGTGGTGGTGTATGTTTCCAAGATACTAAACGCCATTACCTTGACTGTCAACATGAAGTGATCAGAGTCATATTTATTGATGAAACTCTCAGCTCCCAACCAGCTGCACTGAGTGTGCATCATACAGCTGTCAGCAGAGCCGGGGGCACCATGACCATGAGCACTTGTGACATTTCCCTTTCATAATTTATGAAAACAAAAGATCTTGAAGTTTGTAGGACACCAGAGTAATTTTAAAATAGTCTCTACGAAGGCTGTATTGTGCTCCGTAAAATAAGCACTTTTCTGGCTTATGGTTTTTAGGAGAATCAATTGCAAACTAAATTAGAACCATAAACGTGGCTGTTATTTCAAGGATTCTAATCCTGACGTGAGGGTTACAAGTACAACTAGCTATTTGGGGAGGTAGTTAATTACCATAATAGTAGAATGTAATTCTCTTCATGATGTGTGATGGTCTCATCTACCTGTGATTTTACAGATGTTTTTATTAGTATAAGGCCCACAATTATTTTACTTCCTCAAGGTAATACTTTACATCTTTGACATTGTTTGGTAGCTAGATGGTGCAGTATTATTTAAAACTAAAAGCTTTGTGCAAAGAACAAAAGGATTTGAGTCTCTAGAACCAACTATCATATTATATTTTATTGAACTAGTAAATCAGTAATGACCTTGAACTGTAATTTAGTGGGGAGACTTCTTAATAACAAATATTCTGGATGAAGAGTAGCAAATTCTACAACATTGTGAGATTTTCCATCTACATAAAAAAAAAAAAAAGTAGAAAAACCAGGATTTGTGACATATGTGAACACATGCATTTTGGAATTGAGTGACCTTAGTACTAGAGTTGTTTAATTATGAACTTAACCAAGAAAAGATCTTATAGGAACTCTAATCAATTGCTTGGTTTTGTTTATTTTGATTTGTTTTGTGGTGGGGCGATGGAGGAGAAGGGGAATAAAGATGGGGGAGAAAGCATCGCTGGACATACCCCATGATTAGACGTAAATGAGAAAGAAGTATGATTTTCACATCCTCTTTCAATTCTGCCTAGGATATCTATGGACTTATCTATAAAATAGAATGTGGATTGTAACTATCAATGACCAAATTACATCGAAAAGAAATATACTATCTATATAAAACTGTTTCATTATTAAAATTAATTTTATCTTAGTATCTTCTTATGTCATCTATTCCAAACAGGAAATCATTAAGTTTCCATTTTACCCACATGGAAACTAAGGTAGAAATGCAGTGAATACTTCTAAAACTAATTATTCAAACATAGAAGAATTCCTAAAAATGACTTTGAAGTAATTAAGGGCGTGTGTATTTGATATATTTAAAGATGGGATACCTTCTCCAGGAAAGGCCTCAAGCTTTATGCATTCAAGTGGGGAGGCAAGGAGAAAAGATCATCTTGCACTACATATGTGGAAACTGGCATTAGGGTCTCAACTTGATGGAAACAGGTCCTCCTACTATCTGACAGGTAGCCCAGAAAAAACTGGGTGACCCCTTCCAGGGTATAAGATCAGAAAGAATTCCCAGAACTACCTCTCTTTTCCCTGCAGGCATCCCTGATAAAAAGGCAGTCCTTGTGCCCCATATGGTCGACTCCTGGCCACATCTCTCTCATCCCCTCAACTCCCACCTGTATGAAGGTGCAATAATGGAAAAGTGCCTTTTGGACCTGAGTATGAGCAGTTCTGGTCCTCACACTTCATCAGGGCCATCAGTCCCTATATAACTCCTTGCAAACTCCTACTGCTGAAAGTCAGTATTTATAGAGGATTACCTATTGTAGATAAAACTGAGAGTAAGAATAATTCAAACCAGGGACATTTTGACCTGTAGGATGTGGATCTCTGGAGTTGGTCTCTTTTTCATCCACACCCATAGCTTACACCAGCTTCCTTATCTGTAAAAATGAGCTTCGTAGAGACGATCTGAGGATGAACTCAGATGATGCTTTGTGAGGCATGGACCAAGTGCTAGCTACTATTATTATTGTTGTTGTTCAGTGCACAAGATATTAATGTCCCCGTGAGTATACATGTGAATGTGTTTGTCTCTCTGTGTATATATGTGCATATGTGTGCCTATCACACTTTTTCTTGGATCCAAAGTCTGTGTATCTATTATGTAAAGGAGAGAACTGGGTTTAAAACTGAAGATACAGAGAAAGAGAGGGAAAGAGGGAGGAAGGAAGGGAGGGAGAGAGGAAGGAAAGAAGGAAGGAGAGAAGGAAGGAAGGAAGGAAGGAAGGAAGGAAGGAAGGAAGGAAGGAAGGGAGGGAGGAAGAGGAAGGAGAAAGAGGAAGGAGGATGGAAGGTAAGAAAGAAAAAGGAAAAAAAGGGGTGGGAATGACCCTCCTCCATGAAGCGGGCATTCTTTCAACCCTTTCCCTTCACACCCTCCAACTGTGGCTCCAGTCTCTATAGGTTGATGAGATCCCATCCAATTTATGCTGTCAGTTTATTTTCCAGATCCCCTCCCCCTTATTTGTATTTCACAGAGAAGAAGCCAGAGGAGCAATGTTGCACAGGGGTTGAGATGAAGCCTGTCAGACAGCATCAGAGCTGAAAATTACAGCTGATTAAAGGAATAAAAAACCTCCGGGATCATTTGGTATTCTCGAAATTGACAAGTTAAGGTGCTACCCCTTTAAATATCTGCTTGGTTTCTCAGCCCCAAGATGGAGCTTTTTCTGGAACCATGTTTATAACCCTGAGAAAGAGAAAGGAGTGAACTCGCAACCTTTTATGAAGCTTTAAAAGCTTTGTTTTCCCTCTCCATTGTTTTCTAATCTTAAAAACAAAAACACCAGGAAACTTGCATTTAAGCATAAACAGCACGTTTTCCTAACAGAAGCTCCAAAAGCCCCGGAAGCGGGTAGACTGAATACTGCAGCTGCGGTTTATTTTCCAGGGGGTTAAAAAAGCTGCAAAGCCCTGGTTCCCTTTCTAAAGGAGCAGAGGAAACGCTCTCCTTCGCAGCGGAAATAAAAAACGTGAGGTTGGTACTTACCAACGGTCACACTAATATAATGCCCTCTAAAAAGCCTGCGATAACCATATTCACAGCCATTAAACTTCAGGGATGCGGTGAAAGCTCAAGTAAGGTCAGCCTTATGGCGACCAGTGTCACATGGCCCCAAATCTTCCTACTACTTCTGTTTGTGGCTCTTTATGGGAGCACAGGCTTTTATTTTTCTAAGGATGTTAAAACATTTATAACTGTACAAGGTCAACGAGGAAAGGATTGCATCGAAACTGAAACTACACACGTGGCCACAGGAGATGGAATAAACCTAGAAGTTAGAGTGCACATCACAAATGTGTATGTAGATGTCATTTCGGGAGGCGTGTATCGATGGCAGCCTAGGAGAGATGAGTCAGCAGACTTGAAAGGTGTCACCAGATCAACTTGTGTGCAAGGCCAGGGTGGTGAGAGAAATTCCTAGAGCCCGGCCTGAAGATGGGGAGACCGCCATACTGCCCCTTCCCTGTCGTTTCTACCCCGGAATGTCCATCCGCCCCCCATTTTACACTACTCTCACCCCTCCCTCCACACCTGGTATTTGTCTTGTTCTCTGGGATCCACCTGAACCCAGAGTAGCTACTTATCTCAAAGACACGTAGAACTTGAACACATCTACTCTGAGTTTCCTATATAGCCTGGTATATGTTCGGTAATGAATAGATTTATCATTAAAAGATGAGGACCTTCGTTGCAATTTTTTCTTCAAACATCAGAGAGAATAACGTATAAATCAGCTGCAAAAAGCTGTTGCTGGTTAGCCTTCAACCCATATTTCAGAATATAGGACCCCCGTTGTTGCAAAGTAATTCTCTCAGAGAAAATCAACTAACCCAGTGAGTTAGCAAGGTTGTTTGGAACCATGAGAATATAGTGGGCTAAATAGGAGAAAAAAAAGCAGCCCTGTTTAATAGGCCAGATTTCTGGAGCCTGTGCGTATGAAGAGGCTTTTGGGAA
The DNA here is from genome assembly GCF_000151845.1 of Pteropus vampyrus. Classification (NCBI taxonomy): domain Eukaryota; kingdom Metazoa; phylum Chordata; class Mammalia; order Chiroptera; family Pteropodidae; genus Pteropus; species Pteropus vampyrus. The sequence continues at coordinate 14,973,674 of NW_011888783.1, read as the reverse complement.
GAACAGGAGTTTCTCTTCCTGAATTCTACCATTCACTACCTGTGCAACCATGGAAAATTCACTCTGCCTCTCAGATCATTAGCCTTCTCTATAAAATGGAAATAAAACCACCTGTTCTCTCTAACCAACTGTACAGCATTATGCAAATGTTAGATTTTGTTATATTTATCCACAAGAAAAATAAATAAACTAGAAAGAATACTGGTCTAATAAGCAAAGACAAGAATTCTAATATTTACTTCTTCCCTGGTGGAGTTAACCTTTCTGTCTCCATTTCCTTATCTGTACGATGGTATAATATACCAGCCCTATTGCTTTACAGAAGACAGAATAAAGTACTACTGATGAGAATGCTTTGAAAAATGTCAGATGCCATACAAATGTATGACATTATTATTTCTATTATGCAATAGAAGCACTTCATAAAACTTTTTCCTGATGTCTGAATCTGCTATCTTTAGATATTTAAAACCTGACATTTAAACCAAAATAAATACATGAACATTTAACAGTCTTCCAGAGATATACTTGGGGTCTCAAAACATTAAGATATTCATTCACAGATTTCTCTTTTCAAAACAGCATATCCTCTGGCTGCCTTCCTTCTATGATCGGTCATGTACTTCGACGCAATGTTTACACCATGCCAACTGTCCATTTGAAAAGCAAGACGTACAGATTTTTGTCAGTGTCGCTTGAAGCAATGAACTTGACTGATTATGGCTACTAGAGTAGTCAATTCAGTGAATCGGCTGGTCCAAAGACGGGTCCTTTTATTGAAAATAGAAAGGGGTGGCCCCCGAGAGATCCCCTGAGATTGCAGAAATGCTCTTGCCCCCAAGAAGATTCTAGTCTGGTTGGACAAAAGATTACACATGGAAAGGGAATGTAAACATCTCTGTCAGATGTACAAGACTAGCCTTCTGCGGGATTGCTTCTTTTTCCTTTTTTCTTTCTTTCTTTCTTTCTTTCTTTCTTTCTTTCTTTCTTTTTTTTTTTTTTTACAACAAACTACTTTTAGAAAGATAAATTTGCTTCAGCATCCATGATAATTATTGCCAGTATTCCTAAATCCTCGAACCTTTACCTGTTGCATTGGAAGATACATATGGGATTGAGGATAATAATTTATGCCTAGCTCTTTTCCTCTTTTGACTTTAGTTTTGATATCACATCATGATTCAATGCTTGGTGCACCATAAATTTTCTCCAAATGTGTAGTAATTCCTAGGTGCAGTCCAAAGTTATGATTCATTTATACTGGAGTGACAGCATAATACCTAGGTGTCAGAATCCATTAAAACTGTTCAATGTCTTCTGTTTATTTTTAGAACCAATTGAGACTTAACTGATGGTGAAAAATATACAGTCAAGTGTGTTTACTTCACCTTTACAAAGAATCCGTTATAGTCCCAATTAATTTGTTATTCCTGTCACAACAGGTACTGGATACTTCAAAACTGTCATTACTGTTTCTGCCTTTCTTTCGAGGGCTTCTATTTACTTTTAACCCATTCAGAGGTATCTGCCTATTGTGAGCTAAGGATGTCTGTGTATGTGTGTGTGCGTGTGCGTGTGTGTGTGTGTGTGTGTATGAGAGAGAGAGAGAGAGAGAGAGAGAGAGAGAGAGAGAGAGAGAGAGAGAGAGAAAGAGAGAGAAAGTATTATATTCTCAGAGCAACATAACCTGATACAAGTTCTATACTAGAAATCCTTCTTCCCGCCAAAGCAAGGTGTTCTCCTTTATACTAACTTTAAAGATTTCTCCCAGAGCATATAGAAACCCTGGTATGCTAGATTAGATAGACAACAATGACATTTGAAATGTTCTGAATGTGATAGTTATTGCCATTGAGGTATTTTTTTCTGCATAATAAATATCATCCTTTATTATTTAGTTCTGAACATTTTATACATGTAGTTTCTAACGGGAAAGTCTGCAGTATATGGAGAGGAGTAACTTAGCAATTTCAGGCAAAAATCCAGCCCTGTTCACTACTCTTTGAAAGAATGAATTTGCATTCATAAGGAATTATTTTTTTGTAATCTGAAAATACAAAACATACAAAATGTAGTTTCACAATAAGCATGAGAATTATCAGAAATAGTATGTACTAGGCAATTTTCACCACAAAATTCCCATCTGTACTCAAGCCAAACATGACAGAACCATTAAAAGTAATTTAGACATAGGCATCTAAGACAACCACCTACCTCTTCCCTGTTACTGCTCCAGGAAATTGATGGGGTACTGACATTACCAAACCATGATGATCAGAATTTGCTTTGATCACTCCTTGGCATGGAGCACACCTGATAGTAAAGGGTGATGTGAGGCCTATGAGAAGGCACCAAGAATCAGACTGCTTTAGTTTAAGGCTCAGTTCAACTCTTGGCTTTGATTTGAACTTACTGAGTTAGGTGTCCTTGAATAGGCTACTCGATTTCTCTTAGTCTTAGATTTCTCTTCAAAAATGGTAATGATGACATTTCTGAACTCCCAGGAGCACAGTGAAAATTAAAGAACAGACTTTATTGGAAGTACTTAGCACAATTCCAGGCACATGATAAGTTTATAATCTGTGTTGGTTATTACTAAAACTATTATTAGTCAGAACGCTTACTGAGAGAAGTGTGAGCACTAGGTAACCTGGTCAGGAAAGATTTGAGGATTTATTGGGCCAGAGCGAGCCAATAACTTCTGCTCTAAAAGACAAGCAAAGAACTAGAGAGACCACTTAGAATGGAAGTGAGAACTAGGAGTGAAGCAGTGTTGTGAGCTTAGAACAGGGAGCAGAGGTGCCTTCTACTGGCTGGGAAGGGCGCTGAGGTGAGGTCAACAGGGAGAGGCTGCCCACTCTGAGGACACGCGATCTCTGATATGGCCAAGTTTCTGCTCCAGAGTAGCTTCACACTTTTCCAGTGACCATGCCATAGACAGATGTAATGCTATCATTTCATCTGACTGAATCAGACAGGAAGGCAAGGAACTGAATCCTGAGAACTTGGTCTAAGCAAGTCAATATGCGCCTCAAGTTCAGTTGACAAGAATTTATTAATGACGATGTGCTTATAACCCACTTCTTTACTGAAAGGATTTGAGACGACACACCATAAGCTCAAAAAAATTTAAGGGACTAGCGGAAAGGGGGAACTGGGGTTGAGGAAACCAGAGTTAACTCTAACATTTGTTATGGTTGAATGCAAATTTTGGCTGTGAGCTTCTTGATAACCAAAGCAAAATGTGAGATCACTCACATTTTAAGAAAAGATATGGCATAGTGATTCTTCCAGGAAGCTAAAACACTTTGAAATAAAATTCTGGAAGCTATTCCTTACATAAGAAAATCTATAAGGCTATTTTTTTCATCGACATAAAAAATCTATCCTCTGCAAAGTTCCTTTTGAAAATTTCCAACTTTATCTCAACCAAACTAAGGAATTATGAAAACCATTTATCTCAAGTCCAGAAAAGTAAAAGAGAAAAGGTCCCTGGAAACAGCTGGAGGAATGTGGGAGGTGAGGAATGGGGAGCTGATGAAGACAGTCTCAGGGTATTGATAGAGTTGAGAAGAACTGTGATTGTTAATTTCTCCCCACCTGGCCTATTTCTTACAATAGCAATGGAATCAAGAAAAGTCTGAAGAAATGCATAAATGAATCATCAGTATAATAGAATGTAAACTGTTCAACAATACAATAATTATGGTCAATTCATATTGGCAACTGGAGAGCAATAGGCGTGAATGCAATCTAATAGTATAATTTTTGATGATTAAAAATATCTAGACTATCATAAGCTAGTAGGAAAAAAAATGCTTAATGTTCTCCAGAAAGTTATATTTACATGTAATCAGATAATGGAGAGCAAGTTTCATTTTTTCTTTTCTGGCACTGAGCAACACTGGATTTTTTTCCTAAATGTAAATCATAAATACCAAGACTTCACTCCAGCTTCTCCATCTCTACTCCTGGTTCTTAAGTTTAGGTTCCTGAAATCTCTGGCAAGATCTAGAGCAATCGTCCCCTGTCTTCAGGCTGCTGGTTCAGTTCTCTGGCCTCCCTGCTACCGTCCTTCAGAAACACACCCCGTGTCCTGTTGTTCCTGGGCTTAAAGTCGCAAGGCTTGCCAGCAGCCACAGCAGCAGTGTTTCTCAGAAGGGCGGAGAGCGCTCTGCATGATTTGGGATTCGGCTCCTTTCCCAAACAGGACTTGTAGTGCTATCTTGCCATGGCTCCCCAACCTGTTCCCTTCAGCCCAGCCTCTCTGAACTGCTTGACATACCCCATGTGGAACATGGCCTCTAATGCCTGGAAGGCCCTCCCTGCAGGGCTCACTGGGCAACTGACATCTGTCCTTCAAGACATGAGCTAAGCACCACCTCTCTTGTGATGCTCTCTGTGACCTGTGATCCTTCCCATCTCTTTCTGAGCTCCTGAATACAACTTCTTAAAAATTTTTATTAAATTTATTGGGGGGTGACATTGATTAATAAAATACGTTTCAAGTGTACGATTACGCAATACACCATCTGTATATTGCACTATGTGTTTACCACCCAAGACAAATCTCCTTCTGTCACCATATATTCGACCCTCTTTACCCTCTTCTACCTCCCCATCACCCCTCTTTCCCTCTGGCAACCACCATACTATTGTCTGTGTATGAGTTTTTGTTTGTTTGTTTGCTTGTTTATTGCTTTCAGCTTTATATCCCACATATGAGTGAAATCATATGGATACAATTTATTAGTATTGTATATAGTATTAGTATATAAACACTCATAGTTTATTATATTAGTTTATTATTTATAAATATGTCTGGCTCCCTGAAACTCTGAGAACGGAAAAAAGTCTGAGTGCCTGAAATATGTGTAGGTTCTCAAAAATATTAGTTTAATACATAAATGAAGTAGAATTGACCTAATGATATTACAAACAAATGTGAGACTGTGCATTTGAATTGAGCTTTTGATTCAGTGTTAAGAGATGGGGTATAAGTATCAAATATTTCCAATATATTTCTCCTAATCATGGGTGTCAGAGCTCATTAGCTGTTTAGAGTCCCCAGGGAACTTGACATAACAGAGAGGACTAATTCTGCAAGGATCAGGGAAAGTAGTAGCAGTGCTCTGTCTGGTCATTTCTGGGTATACTTGATATTTCAAAAAGATTACTTATAGCTATGTGACCTTGGACAGGTTGCCTAACTTCTCTGAGCCTGTTTCCTCTACTGTTAAATGGGGATAATTAAAGTATCTTCTTCACAAGACAGAGAGGATTAAAGCATATAATATGAACTTCGCTGGGACATAGTAAGTGCTATGGACTGATTCGTGTCCCCCCAAAACTCACATGTTGAAGCCCTAATCGCCAGTGTGACTGCATTTGGAGACTGGGTCTATAAGATAGTGAAGTTATGAGGTCATGGCGGAGTGGGGCGGGGGGTGGGTCCTGATCTAATGGGATTGGGGTTCTTATAAGAAGAGACACCAGAGAGTCAGTCTCTCTCTCTCTCTCTCGCTCTCTCTCTCTCTCTCTCTCTCTCTCTCTCTCTCTCTCTCTAACACAGCAAGAAGACAGCCATCTAACAAATGACGAAGAGAACTCTTAGCAGAAACCAAATGAGCCAGAACCTTGATCTTGGACTTCACAACCTCCAGAATGGTGAGTAATACATTTCTGTTGATTAAGTTACACAATATATGGCATTTTGCTATAGCAGCCTGAACAGACTGAAACAATAAGCACTTAGTAAATTATTATTATTATTTTTATTATTTGGTGTCATATGTCTCCTAACAAAAGGTTTTCAAGCTCTTCTAATGGTTTCTGGGGTGTTTTCCTTTGCTTGACAAACCACCAAAGCCAAAAAGTCCACCTGACCTTTTTACTGCTATGGTTTCAAATAAAAATTTAACATTAGATTTCCAACAGCAGAAATAACTACATATGAAGAACTCAGGGTTGTCCCCATTTCTTCAGATTTTCAGCTTGATAAAGGTTTTGGGTTTCCTGTGCAGAGCAGAATGCCCCAGCTGACGGCAGACTATGCTTTCAGTTTTGAATAAAATGAGTGGAAGATATCTAAGAAATTCTGCTCTTTCTGCATGAGTGAATACCTGTCATGCTTCTTACATCTACTGAAGCAATTAACACACACAAAGCTATATTTGCTAAGCCAGTGCTCCCAAATGGGGGTGTTAGCTTATACCAGTGAATAGCAAGGACCTCTGAATTTTTCAGCAAGCTAGTTTCTCCCTGAGCTCCTGTTCAGCCAGCCATGGAGCAACTCCTGCATATGTGCTGGGAACTCTCTGCCTGGCTCTCTTCTCCTCCTTTATGTTTCCATGTTTACTTTCCCCACAGTCAAGACCTCCTGGTGTTCACCTGTAGGCTCGACCAGACCTCAGTACTCTCCTATCAGCTCACATCTTATCCTTTCCACAGAAGCTTTGAGTAGCCCAGGGCTCTCCAGCCTGGCTGCACATTAGCATCAACTGAGGGAGCTTTTAAAAAAGGCCGAAGCCTAGGACCAACCCCACAACATTGACATCAGAACCAGGATGGAACATGGGCAATGACCTAATCAGCTGATCAGGTTTTAGACTCCTGGAGTAACCCTGGTTTGGAAGCTCAATTCCATTCTGGTCTTGGATTCCAGTTCCACTCTGAAGCTTCACTTTGTCTCCCAGTTTGAGTAAATGGTTCTTGGTCTCGTACCTCTGTGCCTGATTTAACAGCTTAATAACCAGGTTTTTGCTCCCACTTCTCCTGCCTTATTCTCACCATTTATCCATCTGCCCCTCTCCAGGACTAGAGAGTTCCTGAACCCCATCCTTATTGAGATGATCTTGTCCAGTTACCAAAGCTCCCTGATACGGGCCCGAAGCCTGCCTGCCGGCATAGCCACTGCTGCCTGCTCTGAGGTGCCTGCCCCTCTCCCCACTTGACTTAGCAGCCAGAGCCCTTTCTCTGGTTGGACCTTTTCAGGTCACCTGCCCACATGTCATCTGGGCACCATATCTCTGTATGTTTTCATGTCAGGAACCTGATTACATTTGAAGGATTGTCTTTTACTTTGAGATCATGTCCCTCCTCACTTTTTGGTGTTAGAATGCCCTTTTTCTTAAGAAATGAAGGCAATAGTAGATGACAACATCATGTTGGAAAAAATTTAAAAGAAGTGGGAAACCTTATGATTATTCAAAGTTTTTTGGTTTGGGTTTTTCTTTTAACTTATTGGACCAAAAAATCCCCAGACTTGGGAACCACTGAGCTAGATAATCTCAAGTTATCTCCATCTCCAAATGGCAGCTCAACTGTGATGGACGGGTCTGGTTTCTAGTTCTCAGGACCTCTCTTTACTTGGTTCATCTCACTGCCTATCGATGGGCTGTGCCCCTTTAATGGCACCCAAGTTCGCTCACTCCCTTCTCAGATCGCACCTCCCTGAACTGTAACCCCTCCTATAAGTTGTCTTGGATCAAGTTCTCATCCCAGCAAGCAACCTAAGAGCAAAAATATTATTAGTAATACCCTGTAGGGCCAGAGGTTTTACAGCTAAGAGGCACTTGAGATCATCTAGCTCAGTGGTTCCCAAGTCTGGGATTTATATGGTCCAATAAGTTAAAAAAAAAAAAAAAAAAAACTTTGGGACATTTGTAAGCTCGCCAGTTTTTTGTATTTTGCCAAGAGCAGTTGCCATCTATTGTCACTTTCATTTCATAAAAGAAAGGACGTTATAACATCAGAAAGTCAGGACAGACAGAATTTCAGATTAAAGGCAATCCTTTGAATAGAAACAGTTTAATGTTATGAAAACTGCCTACGATGTCCTTATTTTTCTTAGTTCAATATATACCAGTGAAAATTTGGTCATGAACTAGCATTAGTTGCCAGGTAGATGTTTGAAAACACTAATTTAGTTCAAATCCTACAATTTACTGGTGAAGAAACTGAGACACAAGAGCATACATTATTTCTCCCACGTCACCAGCAAATGAGCAGCAGAATCCAGGCTAGAACTCCACATCCTGACTCCAAGGCCAGGCCTCTGTCCATGCACTCTGATTCCTCCTGGCCAATAGGCCTTTTTCTCCCTTTTTCATTCTCCTTTTCTATATAGAGTCTGCCCCTCCACTGGCCCCTATTCCATGTGCCAGTAGAGGTGTTCCTCGGACACCGTTCATGCCGTGCTGCTTCTGCTGAAACAATGAACGGGAATAAGAAGGGCGATGATGACGATAGCTGTCATTCATTGAATGACCACTAAGTGCGAAGCACTTTACAAAGGTCAGTCCTAATCCTTTAATAAGCCTGAAAGGGAAGTAACAGTGTCTCATTTTTTTCAGGTGAGGAAACTGGAGCACTTGCCCCAAATTGTGTGGTAGCAAATGTCAGCCCTGATTTAAAGTCAGCTCTGCTTCATTTCAAAGCCTGAATCAATGATGCAGTTCTAGATTCTCAACTTCTTGCTACCTTTTTAAAAATCATATAGAATCACTGGCATAATTCTAGATTTTCAAGTTTCTGTCTTTTATTTTTGTTAATACAGAGCACCTAACACCTACACCCATAGTTCTTGCCCCCAGATCCCAAGTATACACTGGAGATCCAACAGGACACAGTTTACCTATCATGTAAATCTAGCCCTCCCAGAGCACTCAATAAATTAAAGATGTGGCCGAGGAAACTGAATCTGTGTTTGAACTTAATGATCTTGGTGACCTCTGAAGGTTCCCATGAATAGTCCCAGAATCACTTTAATCTGCATTTGTGTGTAATGATAGTACTTGTTATCCATCTTAGTCCAGCCAACACAGCCTAATCACTACAAAATGAATGCTGGTACATGCTTTAATTCCCAGGTTATCTTATTATCTAGAGATATTTGTCCTTATTATTGTTATTCTGGGGAGTCAGTGTCAAAAAACAGGGAATAATTTGACAATCCTGGGAAGAAAGATTGAAAACTGGGCTGGCATGAAAACCATGGAAATTTCTTGGTTCAAATTTATTTAGAAATTATTCCACTGGATAGGGAAGGAGGCATAAAAGGAGGCCCATTTGGCATCCCAATTCGGGAGTAAAGCAAAAGACACATCACTATGTTCTTACACTAATAGGCACAGGCACATAATTTCTTAAAGGGAAAGGACTGGGTCTTATTTATCTTTGCCTCCTACCATACCTCACACAGTGTCTGGCATGGAGAAAGTGCTCAAGAAATGTTTGTAAAATTAACTGAGATATAATTGAATAAAAGTAAATAGCATAGGGAAGCAACTGAGAAATCGCACACAGGAACCAGTCAGAATGTTTATTGGAAACTCACGAAGTTCGTAATCAAAGGATTATGGCTGGGGAAAGCAATATGACATCACTTCATGTATCAGTTTCCTGTGGCTGTTGTAATAAATTACCACAAACTGGATAGCTTAACCAACTGAAATTTATTCTCTTCCACTTTTGGTTGTCAGAGTCCAAAATCAAGATGTCAGCAAGGTATGCTCCCTCCAGAGGTCATAGGGGAGATTCATTCCTTGCTTTTTCCAGCCTGTGGTGGTCGACAGCATTCCTTGGCTTGTGACCACTGACTCCAGTCTCTGCCTCCATCTTCACATGGCCTTCTTCTTTTCTCCATGTCTTCTCTGCCCACGTGGATCATCCTGAATAATCTCATCTTGAAATCCTTAGCTTAATTTTATCTGCACAGATCCTTACTCCAAATAAGATTACATTCACAGTTTTCAGGATGTGGACATATCTTTTTGAGAGCTATCGCTCTAACCACTACATCTCATATGACACCAAACTTTATAAGAAAACTGAAACTCATGTACAAGCATTGCCTTGGCTGTGTATTACTGAGGTGTAGAAAAAAAATACTGCAACTAGAGAGAAGTGAAATAAAGAGGTACATGTAATAGGGATAATATTTCAAAAATGGTTAAGTTGATTATTCCTTCCTCCCTTAGGTTGTATTCTCACCCAGTGTCACTGTTCTGACCCAGGGAACACCGGAGAAATGACATTGTAGGAAAAAGGAAGACAAGCTAACAAAGGAGACGTCCTATGCCTGGAAGAGGGAACAAGTGGCCTTCATTTCTCTGGCCTTGAGGGTTTATGGGGAAAGAGGAGGCTAGACAGGAGAGGAGGAGCTATGTATCTCCTGTCTCTCCCACTCTGTGCCAAAGCCCTGGAGGAGAGAAGTGTGTTGGATACATCTGGGGAAGTCAAAAGCAGAGGGGTATTTTCTCTACTTCCTATGCGAGGCTTGAGAAAGGGACTACCTCACGGGATGCCTTCACAACAACCTGGAGCTGCTACGAGACCGAGCAAAGAAAGCTCCTGAGTTAGCACTCCTGAGCTGCAGGGTGTGTGGAAGAGCCCCACACGATGGGGGGAAGGGGCCAATACAAGGATCCAACATAAAAGACCCCCAGAGTGGAAGCAGAGGAGCCCTGAAGGCATGATCTGTAGGGCAGGCTGCCTAGGCCGGAATAAATGGAAACTGC
>NW_011888783.1:14956000-14962659 GCF_000151845.1 Pteropus vampyrus | reverse complement strand
AAAAATACTGCAACTAGAGAGAAGTGAAATAAAGAGGTACATGTAATAGGGATAATATTTCAAAAATGGTTAAGTTGATTATTCCTTCCTCCCTTCGGTTGTACTCTCACCCAGTGTCACTGTTCTGACCCAGGGAACACCGGAGAAATGACATTTTAGGAAAAAGGAAGATAAACTAACAAAGGAGACGTCCTATGCCTAGAAGAGGGAACAAGTGGCCTTCATTTCTCTGGCCTTGAGGGTTTACGGGGAAAGAGGAGGCTAGACAGGAGAGGAGGAGCTATGTATCTCCTGTCTCTCCCACTCTGTGCCAAAGCCCTGGAGGAGAGAATTGTGTTGGATACATCTGGGGAAGTCAAAAGCAGAGGGGTATTTTCTCTATTTCCTATGTGAGGCTTGAGAAAGGGACTACCTCACGGGATGCCTTCACAACAACCTGGAGCTGCTACGAGACTGAGCAAAGAAAGCACCTGAGTTAGCTAGCACTCCTGAGCTGCAGGGTGTGTGGAAGAGCCCCACACGATGCGGGGAAGGGGCCAATACAAGGATCTAACATAAAAGACCCCCAGAGTGGAAGCAGAGGAGCCCTGAAGGCATGATCTGTAGGGCAGGCTGCCTAGGCCGGAATAAATGGAAACTGCAGGCACACTTCAGAGCATACACAGAACCTCCAAGATCAAGGTGGAGCCTATTCACCAGACACGAATGGAGCCAAGGGAACAGACCACAAGTTCATCAGCTGCAGAAATCCGTATCAGATGCCAGCAGGGCATTCAAGGACGAGGAGGACATAGAATATCCATTTCTCAAAAAACTAGAAGACAGTACAATGACCTGAGCCTGTCATTCAAGAACCCCTTCTTCCCCACTACCAAGAGGTTGTCTAAACAAACCCTTCCTTCCAGACATCCACAAAGCTGTACTGGAGGGGCACAGAAAGAATAGAAAATGGGTAAGTCTCCAGATACTGCAACAGTCTATTGAAATTGTTGCTTGGGACTGAATTGAACAATTTGGACTTAATTAGGTGTTCCCCATACCCATTCTGTCTTGGCTACACAACAGATTTGGAGTGTATACAAAAGACTGCATCGATCATGGAAAATAGAAAAGTTAAATTTTCTTTTGCACATTTGTGAGGGTTCGTTGCCATGCAAACACATTCGATCATAAAAGTGAGTTGAAATCTACCTTAAATATTTGAAAAAAAAAAAACATTTTTGCCTCATTCAGACCAAACTTCAGTTTAGTTTATGTCAGCATAGCGTAGTCCCCAACACTAGGAAAATGGAAAACTATAAACTTGCAGAGTTGGAGGAGTACCTTAATATTAGAAGGTGTGTCCCCAAACCATCCTCTAATTCATTTCATCTCTTATTTCATTCCATTCATTCCATACGTACTTACAGCAGACCCTCTTTACTTGAGGCACTGTGTTAGGTCCTGGGATAGATAATGAATAAATCTGGGGTTCTGACCAGGCACGAAACTATTATCCACAGACCTTCCCTAAATGCAAAGACCAAAGTCTTGGTGAGCTAATAACACCTCTGAAAATCCAGTCACTACTCTCCTATCCATTAGATAATTGTTATGTAATCAAATTTTTAATAAACTCCTCTGATTCTGTGTAGAATCTGTCTGAACCTAACATTCACACTTTTGATTATTTTGACAGTATTTTTGTGGTCTATTTATTTACAGAGAAACCTGACTTCATTTATAACAGACAATATTTAGGTCACGCCAAACATTTTTATTTTTTCTTTGTCTGATTACTAAAAAAAGGATTGGACTGAACAGGAAATAGCCAGATAAATAATGCACTGAAACCTCTTGCAGGATGACTGTTTTTAGAATTATTCAGGTTTTGTAGTGTTATATCTTGAACAATAGGGGGTGAGGGCTCAATGCTACTTTGAGTTATTATTCAGATATTAATTTCTGTTTCATATTAATGGGTATTACATTGCTAAGTTCATGTTTCACATTCTGAATAATCACTCCCTTAATAGTGAACATATTATTAATGGTCCATTTTAATAAAGTTAAAATAATTCCCCGTTTATCTTTTCCACACTGCTTCAAAGTCACATTAAAACGAAGGGTGAAAAGAACCATGTGAAATAACGGAACAGACATATAAAAATTGCCTTCTCTGGGAAGAAAGGGATACCTTTATTTACTAACACGTAAAATACTGCAACAGTCCCTTTCTCTTCGCCGCTACCCTTGCTGTGTTGGAACCAAAATACCACCACTTTTAAAGCTTTCTTCCTTAATAATGCCTATTCTTCTACTCCTCCAGCCCATAAGACTCACAAACAAGCAACACGAATTTTTGTGAGAATGCAGTTATGGTCTATCATTATTAAATGTCTCTTGGTGGGCGGGAGAGGCGTCTCATCACAAACAGCCATTCATCAGCACTCACGGAGCTGCTCACATCTGACCTCAGCAGCAATAATGCCACATCAAGTAGGCCAACTACCCAGTTTAGCAGCCGAGCAGAGAGCACAAGCCGGCTCCAAGATTAAGTACACTGCTGCAGGCTTTCATTCCCAGGAGCTCTTTGGGCTGATGTTGTATTGATTGAGAAACTTTACCAGTAAGTATCACAAACAACAATAGCCAGGTCAATGACTGGTGATGCCTGAATAAAAATTCCCCATGGGCTGTGCTTTGGGCAGAAGCTCCGCTCTCATGATGTCTGAGCACAGGTTGAATAAGGTTTCCAGGCAAGAAAAGAGTGAGAACCTGCAGTTGGAAATGACATTTAAGCAAGTCCACGTGGGAACAGAATGAGAGACAATGATGTAATTATCTATTCCCCAGTTTCCAACCGCCACAAAAACCTGTCATCTCTCAGTGTTTATATGTTCTCCAAGCCTTCCACTTCTTGCTTTTTAATGCTTGTTAGGGTCTGTGATGCCTAAGCCCCATATGCAAACACAGGCAGTTTTCAGATTAGAGAAAAAAATAAATATTACAATATACCAATAACCAAACCATTTTCACTTGAGAAATTAAAAGGGAATTTTCTGGCATATATTTCCCCATACCCTAAGAAAGGTATTGAATTTTACTTCTTACCAAGTGAGCACCAAATAAGAAAAATGAGCATATATATCCCAAACATACTTTTATAACCAAATCATAGTTTTTTGATGAGGTAGTGCTTGCGAAAATGGCCCTTGTGGTTGGGAGAGGCGCTTGCACCATGGTAAGTAAATACGCATAATAGCAACTGCAGGCAGTAAAACTCAGACTCGGGGGAAACATGTAGTTCTGGTAGTGATGTGCACACACACTCTCCCACACGTCTGATGTGAACGTTCTTGTACTCTCATAACACATGCATGCAGGATGGGACACTACTCTCTTCACGACCAGATTCTATTCTCTTGGAGGAAGATGATGCTTTTCTCCTTCCAATGTTTCTGCTCATGCTTCTCCAACCTCCTTCTTTGCTCTCCCAAAGTCAGGGTTAATCATTACCTGATCTTTCTTCCTTTATACACACTTCTATTTTCATACTAAATGTTAACTATGAGTCTGCTAATCTGTTTTCCCTTTGAGACTACGAACTCAAGAGCAAATGTTTTAAAATAGTATTAATTTTGCCTTATTAGGGCTCAGTGCAGTGCCCTTCACATAGTAAGTGCTCAGTAAATCTATTTCGAACTCAGCAATTGAATTGGGCATGGTAGATATAGCTAATTGTCCACCCAATAACTAATTTATCCTTTCCCTTACCAACAGGACCTCAGGTTTTTCAGGGGAGCAATGTCCCCAGCTTAAGAAAAGGTCTTAACTGATTGTAAAATTGAAAGTTTACAGGTTGAGTCTATCCGGAGAGCTCTTATTTTCCCGATTAGAGGAACAGGCTCAGTGGACAGCCACTTTCTGCTCTTCACCCTCGTTTCTTACAGCATGAGCTAAAAATTTGGGGATGGGAGTGAAGTAAGTAGCCAGGCTAAATTTAATATCTAGATAAGGAATGTTGGATTATCTTAGGTTTACTACATATCAATATATTTTTTTAATTAAAACAAGTATAAGTGGAGGATAAAAACTAAGAAGAGAAGAACTTTGCTTCTAAATATTTTTGACATCCACTTTAGTGTTAAATAATAGTTCTCCACCAAGTGGCTTGACAACACTGACTACATTCCGTAGTCACAGTTGCCTTTTGAGTGACCAGCAACCTTTTCCCTCAGTCCTACCATCATCATGTCTGTCTCATGGACAGTGAAGGCGATTTATTTTATAGTCACTGAGCATCATGGATCTCATCTTTGGCAATGATAAGAAGACAAATCTCAAAAGACTCCAAGATGAGGAGATAATCTTTCTTTTGTTACTGTAATTCGGTTCTCAAGTGCTGCTGAAATCACTAATTGCCCCTCAATATCCATACTCTCCTTCACTTTTTAGTAGTAAAATCCCTCAAGTTTTAACTGGGTACATGGCGGCTCAGCTAAAGATTATATTTCCCATAGTCCCTTGCAACTAGGCATGGCCATATGACTGTACATTGGCCAACAGGATAGCCAGAAGTAATGCAGGTAAATTCTGAATCTATTTATAGGAAGATGACTGTCATTTGCTTCCTCTTGTCTCATTTCTTTGGAGTTGGGATGTAGGTATAGTGGTGGTGAACTATCTTTGATCATACAGATTAGAGAAACTCCCTGCAACAAGAGTCCAAACTATGGCCCATGGGCCAAATTCACCACTTGTTTTACGTAGCCTACAAGCTAAGAATGGTTTTTACACATATAAATGATTCAAAAAAATAAAAAGGAGGACATTTTGTAATCCATTTTCATGGATTAATTTTCATGTCCATAAATAAAGTTTCATAGCAACACAGCCACACTCGTTCATTTATTCCTTCTCTGTGACTGCTTTTATGCTCTAGCAGCAGAGCTGGGTAGTTGCAACCAAGACAATATGGCCCACAAAAGCCTAAACTATTTATTATATGGCCCTTTACAAAAAAAGTTTGCTAATCCCTGTTCTAGAGAATGGTGTAGCCACAAGCAGATGATCTGGGGTCTGACTTCATGAAATGCAGCCACTCCACCTTCCAGGATGCCTAGAAGCTTGGTGTTAACTGAGAGAGAAATAAACATCTACCTTATCTAAAATATTGTTATTTGGCTTCAGTTAAAGGAGCTGAACCAAAATCTTGGCTAATACAAATACCATAAGGCACTTCTTAAGTATCGTCAAAGACAAGCTACAATTGAACAGAAAGAAAAAGGGAAAAACTCCTTCTCTCCAAAGAAGCGAATGCTTTATACCAGTGACGTTTCCATGAGCATTTGTTAGCTTACTTCCCCACGACATGTAAAAGAGACCTTTGCACATTCTTGAACAGTGGAGAATATGATGAAATGGTGCTGATAGAAGATTACTTCCATACTCTGGTATACAGAGAATTAAAGTTAAAAAGAACTTGTCAGTGAGACTCTCTTTCTTTCAAATTCCCCGTACGCCTCCAGGAGGTTGTTGAACTAACAACAACTAAAATAACAAACAGTGAGTACTGTTCCTGTGTCGAGCATCGTTTTAAGATCTTTACAGATATTAACTCTTTAAATTTTCACATTGCCCATATGATAGGTACTCTCGTTATCATTCCCATTTTATAGCTGAAGACACAGAGACTCAGAGAAGATAACTTGCTAAAAGTTACACTGCTACTAAGAGCCATTTTCTGTCATGTCTAATCTTGGAATAAAGTACTAAGGACTTGTATGTTGGCTAGAGAAGTGGAAAGGAAGGAGAAATGGAAATGTAAAGAACTCTGCAGAGAAAGAATCCCCAGACCAAGATGGTGGCATAGGTGCAGTCAACGAAAGGCAACAGAGAATCTAGAAATAGTCACAGTGTGAGCAGGGGTCCCCAACCCCTGGGCCTGGGACCAGTACTGGTCTGTGGCCTGTTAGAAACCAGGCCGCACAGCAGGAGGAAAGCGGTGGGCAAGAGAGCGAAGCTTCATCTGTATATGCAGCTGCTCCCCAGTGCTAGTAGCATCACTGCCTCAGCTCAGCCTCAGATCATCAGGCATTAGATTCTCATAAGAGCACCAGTTCCTGGTGCCAAAAAGGTTGGGGACCGCTGAGTAAAGGGTCTTCTCTAGTCTTGTGGTTCCAAACCTGACTGAGCACCAGAATTAGCAGGGATTTATAAAAATATAGTTTTTCAAGACTCCTCAAAAGATGACCAAATCAGACCTACTCGATCAATATCTCTTGGGCTAAAGCACTTTCTAAAAGCCCTCCAGACAATTTTATATCTAAATTAGATACTAGCGAACCAAATACAGCAACATATTAAAAAGATTATACACCACAATCATGTGGGCTTCATCCCAGAGGCACAGGGATGGTTCAACATATGCAAATCAATTAATGTGATACACCGCATAAACAAATTAAAAAGTAAGAATCATATGATCATATCAATAGATGCAGAAAAAACCTTCGACAAGATACAACATTCATTTATGATCAAAACACTTAACAAAATCGGTATAGAACAAAAGTATCTTAACATAATAAAGGCCATCTATAACAAACCCTCAGCCCACATTATACTTAATGGTGAAAAACTAAAAACCTTCCCTCTAAGATCAGGAACAAGGCAAG
>NW_011888783.1:14939990-14951320 GCF_000151845.1 Pteropus vampyrus | reverse complement strand
AAAGTTGAAAATCACATGATCTCACTTATATGGGATATAAACCTAAAAGCAACAAATGAGTAGGACAAACAAACAGAGACTCATGGACATAGACTATAGGCTAGTGGTTACCAGAGGACTATAGATTAGTGGCTACTAGTGGGGTGGGGGAGGAGAGAGAAGATAGATGGGATAAAGGGCTTCAAATATATGGTAGCTGAAGGAAACCGGACTTTGAGTGGTAAACACACAATAGAATATACAGATGTCAAATGAAAATTATATAATTGTATTAACCTGAAAATTGTACACCTGAAAATTAACCTGAAAATTGTACACCTGAAAATTATATAATTGTATTAACCAAAGTTACCCTGATAAACTTAATTTAAAAAATAAAATAAAATAAAATAAAAAATAAAAAAGCTGACTAGATGGAAGGTGAGAAACAGGTTTGAATCCAAACATATATTAATAATTTTGTTCTAGAACTTTATGTAAGACTTAACATTATTTTAAAAAGCTAAAACCTGTCCAGTGATTTAGGCATATGACAACCTTTAAAACACTAGAAATCTTTTATTTTCTGGCTTATTTGTCATTGGAAAAAAGTCTATCCCAACCAAGGCCTGAAATGTGGACTTCTTTCCCTTTTTTCTAAAGGTAATTTAAAATTCTTAAATGTGAACTTATAGATAAAATTAAAAAATTAAACTATGATATAAATTGAACAAAATATAATTTTAAGCACTTATAAAAAGGAATACAGTCTTTTTTCTTTACCTAAAATGCAAGTCAACTTAGGGTCATATTTTTGAACTATGACTTACTACACATTTTTGAGGCTACATTTTGTTCTTAGTAGATTTTAGCCTTCTAGAAAATGATTAACATAATGCTCTTTGTTCACCTGTGAAAACTTAAGTAAACAAAAAAGGTAGGACATTTTCAAGGTTAAAATATAGAAATCAAGATAAAAATCATTGGACTTCACTCAAATTCATTGCCTTTCATCACACGTTAGTTTGGTCACTACTGCTTATGTGGACAACCCAGGGATCAGACCTGATCATTCACCTATTCCTTTCCTAACTCGGGGATCTCTTATTTTCATGCCTCTTGCCCACTTCAATTATAGAGTTGAGAAAAGGTTTGTAGAAACTCTTCTCTCATAAACAAAAATGACAAGAGTTACATATAAATCAGTACAAGCGGTTTTTAATTGTTGCTTCGTTGAAACTGAGCCCCCCTCTTCTACTAACACGGAGAAATAGCTCTCTCCATTTCTTCTACAATTCTAGAAAATGAAACTATCTGAATTTCATTGTCATTAATGCAAGATCAATATTATGAGTTCTATAGAATTCAGAAAAACAAGAAGATACACTATAGAGTTTTTTAAATTTTCTCTAAAATGTAATTGACTTCTTAATAAACTTAGATGCTCAGAACACAAAGATGTGAGTGAGTATTTGGTAGCACTTCAACATTTCAGAGAACATGTGTTGCTAATGGCCTTTCTACTCATCTCCCCTCACTCACACACATACCTGTGGGACACAGCACATATTGAACTTGAGTATCAAACACCAGAGCCAATTTATTGCAGATGATAAGGAAACAGTCATACCTCTAGAAGCAGCTCATTTTTCAGTGCCAAAGGCAAAGTGTTTAGTAGGTATTTTATAGGTCATTTATCCAATACACCATAAGACATCTGCAGCTGCTCAAACTAAAAGTCCTTCACTAGGGATGAGTTCACATTGTGTGTGTGTGTGTGTGTGTGTATTCATGCACACATATGTGTATGTGCACAAAAGGGTGCTCAGCGGTATATGCTTTGAGAATTTATAGAAAACGGCTTGGGTGGTTGGCTCTGCATCCTTCTCAATGAGACACTCAGATGAGCAACATCCTGGGTGTTTTGAGTGCTGAGTTCTAGGCCTAAGTATCTGCAAATGGATTGTGTGATCTCCACCCATTCTCTGTGTGGCTCTGGCCTCAGGTTTCTTGTTTATCAAATGGAATTGGAAACGCTTCCTCCACGTAGCTCACAGGATTTCTGGCCATGAGAATAAATGTGAGCAAGCCCTCTGAAAACTCGACAGCACTACAAAATCGAAGGCACCCTCCTCAAGGACAGACTTAGCAAGAGGAAGTAAACTCCCAGTCCATTGCTTGACTAGATCACCGTACAACCAATGCAGTCATTTCTTAAAACAAGGAGAATGAGTCACATAACAAAAGGCCTTGATTAAGTCACATCTGGGAAAATAGAACAGGCCTGTCATTTGATAGTATCTCTATGTGCCAAAGACACGGTGTCCACAGACAGAAGAAAAAAGGGCCAGTGGCCCTGGCAAGCCTTTTTGTCACTATCTCAATGTTCCTTGAGGAGCTGCTCCAGACCAGACGCAGGGTAGAATGCCTCTCCCCTTTCCACAGCCCACTTAGTGAATCACCACATTGTAAAATGTTCAACAGTTTTTATATGAATAAAATAAAAATTAAGTTTCCTGGGTGTATATGGTTTTCACAGTAAGTCTGTGTTAATATTTCCTAATCACAGTGACCTCAGCCTGCCAGAATGCACAGGCCCCTAATCCTCGCTGTAATGTTTTCTCATTAGCTGCGCAGCATTGCCACACCAGTGGCAGCAACCAAGCACTGCCTCAGGCACCACTGGAATTAATTACTAGAAGAAACACTGCTGTTTTGAATTGTCATCTTGAATTTATCACTTGCCACTTAATGTAACTCATCTGACCTAATACCTCCATCGTGTCACCAGGGGCCTTGGCACAGGTTTCACCAGGGTAATAGCAGGGGGGTTCTGTATACCTAATGTGGCTGAGATGCCAAACACCCAGCTGCTGGAGGCCTGGTTAAAATCCTACCCTGGAGGCAAAGCATGCTAACAATGCCCCTAGCAAATTGCAGATTACTCATACGTCATGTTCTATCTGAACCTACGAGTGATTCAAAGGTAAGCACCACGCAACTAATTTCTGCTGCTTGGAGAAGATAATCTTTCATTTCTTTGGATGGAACAGCCTCTCACCATTTCTTTCTCTCGTGATATGTTTTTGAGGATAGTGAAACTAACTATTCATATATGGAAGGAAAAGTGGCTCTGGGGGGACCTGTAGTGTTGGGTGTGGGGCCCTTTTCTTATAAAGTCTGAAGAAATTTCTCATTAAATTACTCACACAAAGAAATACAATTTTACCATAGGTTATATTTCCCCAGGAAAAGGAACCAAAGTGTAACCCAATTTGAAATCTGTGCTGTAATTTAGCAGGGCTACAATTTACCTTGCACTTGCGAGGGTTATTTTGCATTAGCTATTTTAAAATGCACATTTAATAAGGGAATTAATGATTTGGCTAGTTTCGTTAAGCCTGAGAAATTATTTCGGTACGAAAAATAAGCTTTGATGTATGTTCCGAACAATAGTATTCTTAATCAAATTTTTCATGTGTAAAAGCCATATACTCAAGTTTTCTGCCCATTTTGGATTCACCTAAATGTCAATACTTCCATTTTAGTCTTTCAGTTCTGCTATGGCTTTTATTTCAAAACATGACATATACACATATGCATATAGATGTATGCCTATATAAATGCTAGCAGCCCCTAGAAGCTTACAGGCATAATAATGTAATATTATAATACCAAACCTGAAAATCCTACTGATGAAATAATAAGTAAAATAGATTTACTTTGATAATGAAAATTCCCAGCCTATTTCATAGACAAAAACATTTCCTTTGGTTACCGTACTCTATACTATGCATAGTAAACTTCGGGAGATGTATAATGCAATATAAACATTAATAGTTACACAATTGTGTTGTTTTAGAAAGACTATTTATAGAGAAAATACAAAATGCCTCCCCAAAGCATACTTAGACCTAAGCCACCATAATCTTCCTGCTCATACAGCAGGAAATCTAATACACTAGCTCAATAAACCTGTAGGAAACAAAGGTTTTATGTAGCATTAAGTATCACAATATTAAAATGCCCACATTACTTTCAATTGCTCTTATAAGCTTCTTTTTAACAATCCAGAAAGTTGAGCATCATTAGAAGAATATTGTCCTATGTAGTAAAGGAGAGAGAAGGAGCAAACAGAAACCTCGCCCCTTCACCTGTGTTGATCTCTGATTAATAATGCCATTGGTACTTTTACACAAAGTTCTCTCCCTCATACTCTCTTATTACGTATACCTTTGGGTCGTCAGGCCAGGTTCTGTCACAGGTGACATAACATTTAAAAAGGTGTCAAAAAGCCTTGACTGCAATGCCAGCTCAGCCACATAACCTCTTTCAGAGCTGGTTTCCTTTCCTGTAAATGGAATATTGTGCGCTGCAGGCTACTGAGGCTATAATTAAAGACTGCAAAGCTCTTTCAAATACCAAGGACTTCATTCCGCTAATGCTCATTATGAATGGTGATGTAGCAACAACAAAGATCACTACCCCCAGAAGAGTAAGTTTCCCCCAAATGGGACAGTTGCTTTTGTGAGTTTTGCAGAGCATCTAGCACTCCATAGCTGCCTAATTAATACCTAATGACAATGATGAACCACTGGTGATATTCAGATAACTAATTGAGGTCTTATAGTATCTCAGAAAGTTTCAACTTAATGGCCATTAAAATAGAATATCTTCTATTTCTATTGCACTTGCCAACTCCCCAAATTTCTACAAACAGAAATTTATCAACTGAGGTTCTTTGATAAAATATTAATGGTATTAAAAACACTTTGAAGACTTAGGGTATACTCAGGGTAAATAAACTAATATTGTCTTTTAAGCAACAATTTCCACCTTTCTGTTGCATGGGCAAATTCAAGCAAGGGACCCTGACAATCCTGCATTGGAGCTCGTAGATCTGAATCCACAGGGCTATCTTTTGCATTTCTCAATGTGAGGATCAGCAGAAGGCATTTTCAATAAATATACAACCTCTTAGGGTTGTGTGAACCATTGGACTATAGAAACTTAATGGTGTTTGCACATAAGGATGCATAACATGTTGTAACACATTTAGAAAGGGCTGGGTAGCTTGCATTTAAGTGATGGCAAAAATCCTCCCTCTGTGCAGATGTTCTAAAGACTGCAGACTATGGGGAGCTCTGTGGCCATACCTTAAGGTAAACTTGCAGACTAGATTATTTTTCCCCACCCTCAGGAATACCAAATTGTTAACTGTCATGGCCCCACACCCGTACTAACCCTCTTCAGGTAGGCCTGAATGCAAAAGCTCTGTGAAATCTTTGCTGATCTTCAGATATTTTTAAATGACTTAAAATAAAATGTTTTAAAATCCCGACTGTTAGCTTTAAAATGTACCAGGGCATGCTGGGAATCGATGGCATTTAGTGCGGCTGCCTTGTAAAAAACCAAATCCTAAATGGTTCATCCTAATGTTATTGGCAGATGTGGTTTTATACTTTTAAATTCCTTCGAGTTGCTGGAAAGGAAAAGAGAACATATAGATATGCCTATGCAGATGAAATGACATCATAAAATACCTGACTGCAAAGCAAGGGGACTTTCTGTGGCTGGATTACTTGTTATTGAAATAGGGACTTAGAGCAAACGGAAAAGCGCATCATCTGCAACTGAATGTTTTCAATTACTTTTTATGGCGCTTGGTCATTCTCACCACAACATATATATTGGAACGAAAGATTATTTTACATTCTAAGTGAAAGAAATGCACATGCAGCATTTACTTTGCAAATGGAGACTCTGTTGCCTTTCACCACTCTACTGAAATATGGCAAATCTATAGCAGTAACTACACAATCACCAAAATGATTATTTTTCTCTGAAATTATTCCCTTTCATTGTAATATCCAATTTCACCACAATTAACTATATTAGCTACATATTCCGCAACCTGGTAATACTTGTCACATTCATATTTAACATCAAATATACTTCGTTTCCTTCTGGACTGGAAATGCAGTTATAGAGGGTGTATATTTTTCATTTTTTTCCTTTTTTGAACAAGTGCAAAACAATATTAAAATGCCCGTCTTACTAGAGTTTTAAGGACCAAAGACAAAGAAAATATGCCATCTAATGGAAACTGCAACTATAACGCAAACAACTCGAATGTAATTAATTGTTCCAACTGGAATTTGCTAGGGCAGGAAGTAGGCACTGAAGGACACAAGCTCAGGACAGGCACAGAGAAAAGCTGCTCTGCTGAGAAAGGGCTGTTCTGAATGAGGGTTCTTGGCCATTATATCTTTGTTTTGTCTGGGTCTCCGAGGAACAACATAGACTACCCATCCCCACCCCCCAGTCTCCCATCCTGTCCTTTGATTCATTCATATCTTATTTGGGGATAGGAAGAGGGATTTTCATACAAAATGTTTTTTACCACCTGGAAAACAATCTATCTAAAAGCTAATTCCTAATGCTCATGACTGTGAGACTGGCTCATCGCAGCCATTGTCATGCAAACACAGTTGTAAGTAATAATGTGGCCTTTAATGACAGAATGATGGACCTGCCAAACACTTGCTCCTGCCATAGACTGCTTGCATTTCCCTGCTGGAGAGCACAGAGATGCCCATCTGGGAGTTATTAACATATCCTCGTCAATTCAGAACCGACTTTAACATAATCCATATTTGTTGGAGAAAGTCCAACATCAGCTTGAGAACAGCAGTCACGTGCCTCAATGACACATTTCAAACAGCACACACAGAGCATGCTTGGGCAGCTAAGCAATTCAAAAATGCAAATAGCTGAAGCATTCTCCTGACTAGATAAAAAGGACAAATCCCTTTTGGCAAGAGACTGGATGCCCTCTTAATGTCACAGGAAAACAACCAAACCAGGAAAGGTGTAAATTTCAGAGGCATTGATTTAGGTTTGGTGAATCGCCAGAAAGGCATGTCTTTTGGTTTATTCCAATCATGTTGGTGAAATCAGTCTCGAGTCAAACGTTGGACTTCAGCTGTTGTCAGGCAGAGCTGTTTGGGATACAGGAATACAGATGCTTTTAAACCAACAGTGTTGCACATTGTACATCTGCTTGTTGACATGTGTATAAGCGCACACCGTTCCCTTTAAAAACACAACAAAGAGCTATGGGTTCCATTTCAACATCATCTCGGTTCTTGTTCTGAATGGGTTATCTACTGTAAACACATCCCTGGAAGAAATTATGCCCCTAAATGTGCATCCTCATGAAATTAAACTATATCAAAATATCACATAAGGACTCTGGGAGTTATCTGTAAACGGTACACTGGTCTTTGTGGGTATAGAACATGTCCCAGCCTCCAATACTTTTTCAATGATTTTAACATGCTGAAAATACAAGTACATCAGATTAATTCCTTTGGTTGATAATTAGTGGCATCAGTACTTTATAAGTGAAATAAATTAAGGGATAAAGGAGATGGGGGAAACATTTCCTTGTTGATGTGAATTTTGGTGAAACTGCAATAAAACCTTATTTTTAGATTATGTAAACCAAAGCCAAATGCAAATTCCTCTTTCAAATATTTAAATAGATTCACATGGCTGTATCACTAGATAGTAGTATCATACCACTATTAAATTTTCTGCATTTGATAATTACGTAGTGCTTATGTGAAAGAATGTTATTGTTATTAAGAGATACATGTCAAAATATTTAAGAATGAAGGATTATGATATCTGAAACTTTCTCTAAAGCAGTTCAGCAAGAAAATAATCAAAATGAATATAAATACAATGAAAGAGAAAACAAATGTGGAAAACATTTAGTGAACCTAGGTGAAGGCAAAATGTACCATTTTGGCAACTTTTTGGTAGGTTTTAAATGTGTCAAAATAAAAATTTGGAGAGAAAATAATTTAGACTCAGATACTAATATGGAATTTTTAAAAATAGAATTTGCCACTAGAAAACTTTCTCCTGTTTATTATTCTTTGCTCAATGATAACATTTCATTTATGTTCTTGGCTTAATGATAACATTTTGTATAAGAGGGGTATCTCTTGGAAGGAGAAGGAGACAGAGATTAAGAAAAACTGAGGGGAAATACCATACATAGGGACAGGAGAATGAAGTGGGAGAGACAATAAAAATGGAGGGAGTGACATAGAAGAGGATACTACTGAATGGAGTAGAGGGCACACCTCATTGCAGTTCTGAACCTGACAGCATCAGAACAGCCAGGGGCAATGCCCTGAGGCTGGGAAGAAGATCTGGCAGAAGTCATGGGGGCAGAGATCTTATGGGCAGAGAAGGGATGATGCAATAATACCACTCTCTTCCCACAAGCAGATGTGGAGTGGGCAGCCCAGCTGCTAATGACAGCATGTGCTTTCTTCCAGTAGTGAACAGAATTCAGCCATAAGGCAACCTGGAGGCTAGATTGAGGGCTATGCCATAGTGCTGGGTGCAGTTAGTGCTGTGGACGATGTGACCCCACTCCCGCTCATTGGCATGGGAACTCATCAGAGCCCATTAGCATGGAAGACGTTAGGCTGGCAGGCAGGGTCTTTACCCTTTTACTATGTCTCTACCTTTGTGGTTTGAGAGTGTTGTGAAATTTTTGACTGTGAAGATAAATATTAGAAAATAGCAAATTATTTGCCTTCATCAGAATATGTATATATAGTTTTTAATTTATCCTGTGAACTGCAGAAAATGATAGTGGTAAAAGAGGTCACTACAATTGTTCAGCCTAGGTTAGGAGTTGAGATATGTCCAAAAAAGGTGTAATAATGAGTAACCATCAGATCAGGAAGAGGTACAGATATAAAAAACCTGGAAGAAGAGAAGGGCAGGGACAGATGGGAAGCGCATGGGCAACGAGTCTGATGTATAGGAGCGATAATTTGGTGGGGAAGCCTCCATTGTGGATTCATCAGCCTTAGAGCCCAGAAATTTCCATGGGCTGAACTTAACAAAGCCAAATGAGCCAAAGTCTGTTTTTGGTCTTGAAATAAATTGAGACAGCAAGAAGTTTAAAGAATCTGCTTGTGTTCTCACGGTTACTAAATAGTTCAGAGCAATACTATTTGCTCCCAAGAAAAGAAAGAACCTCAAAGTTTGAAAACTCACTATCAAGGTCAACTAACCAGTGTTAAATCAAAGATCCTGGGAGTCCGTAGACCCACAAGCAGAGAAACACTGGGTCTGCGTTCCTTCCCTGAAACTCACCCCTGTCCCCGCTCTCGGCATCATGATGTCTTTGCGTGACATCTTCTGGTTTTCTGCTTCCCATGACCTTCATTTATATCTGATCTTCCTTATAGAAATATATTATGCAATGCAGGGTGGGATTTGTTCTGGGCCATGCACTGTCCTTGAGATGGCACAGGCAGAGAGGCACAGGCTTTTGGAGCTAGTGTGCTTGGGGATCAGATCTGGAGCTGTGTCCTCCATGGTTTGCTCCCACATTGTTCAGAGCATTTAGTTTCTTTGGTGCAATAGTATTTTGCACAGAGCATTTGGCAGGATGGAATCAGTGAGGTTTCCATGTGGGCTCTGAGGGAAATGCCAAATGACTAATATAAAAGCTTAGTCTGAGAACTTAGCATCAAACATTAAAACATATCCTAGGGAAATCATGTTTGTTCTTTTAAATATGGCAACTCTTCAGTGAAAGGCAGCAAATGAGGTGACTGCTCCTTCACACGATGAGAGGTTTGCTCAGTTCACACTGTGAGGCAAATGTATGTAGAATATTGCCGATTCGAGCTAAATTGCTGCCTCATTAGGGTTATTTGGTATTATACTTGAAACCTGAATTTCTCACAAAAGCATTGCAGAAGGGGAAATATAGTCAGTTGCCTGAGATAAGGAGGGATATCAGAGCTACGTCTCTAGCACATGCCAAGATTCCTGGGCTCAAACATGCTTCCTTCTGTCCTCCCACACTTTGCCCTGGTTTAGCAGCATTTCTCTTCATGGTTCTGTGGAAGACTTGTTCCTAGACATCTCTTACAGCCAGCGCCGTGGGCGTTTATACTTTGAGATTGGCTGTGTTGAAATGAAACTCACATCTAGGAGAACAACGTACCAGCAGACATCTTAGTTCTCATCTATTTAATCATGGAACCTGGAGTCATAATAAAATACATAGGAAGGTGGAGACGATCATTGTTAGGAAAGATCTAATATTTAGTTCTGTCTAGTAGACCAAAGCAATCTGGATAATGCAAAAGTTCTGCAAAGGAGTGGAAAAGGAGCACCAAAGACTTACTGTGAGGATGTGTCCTCTCCTTAGTCCCAGCCCTACAGAGCAATACCCCGGCCTTTGTGCGGCCAGCCTCAGGCCTCTTCCCCACAGGATGCAGACACATTAAACTAAGCCACATTCGAGAATTCAAAGTGTAATTCGTCGGTCATGTTTTGGAACAAACTTGGGCGTCTCGACTGTTTTGAAATGGGAAAAGTAAGATGCAAACCTTGTAATAGAGCGATTTATTTTAATGTTTAAGATATGTTGTTTTAGTGGCTTGTGTTACTCCAACTATATAAATAAAGTGCCATAAGGTCAAAAAAGTGAGAAATCAATTTCTAAGGTATTACTCTACTTCTTCTTCAAGGATATGGGCACAACTATCCACTTCTTACAATAACGAATTTCCTCACTGGATTGAAGAGTGCTGATCCACAACATGTGTACGTGTGGTCTCCTCTCTTGGGGCTACAGTCACACTGAATGACAGGAATTTCCACTTTCACACTTGTACTTACTGAATCTGTTTTGTTTCTTTGTCCCCTCAGGAGGAATGGGTAGCAGCCCCTACTCCCTGGCTCTACCTAGAGGTGGCAGACAGTCAAGCCTATGTGTGAGAGAGACACCTAGGACCCTGTATCAGTCAAAATGGACCAGGACAGTGGCTGGCACACTAGCCACATTAGAATCCCCTGGAGGGCTTGTTGAACCACAGGTTGTTGGGCCCTGCCCCAGAGTTTCTAATTCAGAAGGTCTAAGGCTGAGAATGCATTTCTAACAATTTCTCAGGCAATGCTGATGGTGATGGTCTGAGGATGGTACTTGGAAACCACTGGGCAGGTTATGCTGCAGTAACAAATGACCCCTAAATCATAGGTTTATTTTCCACTCGTGTCTCACAGGTCAGCTGCAGCTCTGCTCTCTGTCATCTTCCCTCCAGGACCCAGTGTGATGAAACAGCCTCTGACTGGAACATCACCAGTCCCATGGCAAAGGGCAAACAGGACGTGGTCAATTACTGGTTAGCCTTTAAAGCTTTAGCTTATATTTCACTGGCTGAAGTAAGTCACATGGCCAAATTTGATGTCAGTGGCAATTGAGGAACCAGACATTTTTGTGAATAATTACAAAGTCTACCACA
>NW_011888783.1:14904062-14939005 GCF_000151845.1 Pteropus vampyrus | reverse complement strand
AAATGCCAAATGACTAATATAAAAGCTTAGTCTGAGAACTTAGCATCAAACATTAAAACATATCCTAGGGAAATCATGTTTGTTCTTTTAAATATGGCAACTCTTCAGTGAAAGGCAGCAAATGAGGTGACTGCTCCTTCACACGATGAGAGGTTTGCTCAGTTCACACTGTGAGGCAAATGTATGTAGAATATTGCCGATTCGAGCTAAATTGCTGCCTCATTAGGGTTATTTGGTATTATACTTGAAACCTGAATTTCTCACAAAAGCATTGCAGAAGGGGAAATATAGTCAGTTGCCTGAGATAAGGAGGGATATCAGAGCTACGTCTCTAGCACATGCCAAGATTCCTGGGCTCAAACATGCTTCCTTCTGTCCTCCCACACTTTGCCCTGGTTTAGCAGCATTTCTCTTCATGGTTCTGTGGAAGACTTGTTCCTAGACATCTCTTACAGCCAGCGCCGTGGGCGTTTATACTTTGAGATTGGCTGTGTTGAAATGAAACTCACATCTAGGAGAACAACGTACCAGCAGACATCTTAGTTCTCATCTATTTAATCATGGAACCTGGAGTCATAATAAAATACATAGGAAGGTGGAGACGATCATTGTTAGGAAAGATCTAATATTTAGTTCTGTCTAGTAGACCAAAGCAATCTGGATAATGCAAAAGTTCTGCAAAGGAGTGGAAAAGGAGCACCAAAGACTTACTGTGAGGATGTGTCCTCTCCTTAGTCCCAGCCCTACAGAGCAATACCCCGGCCTTTGTGCGGCCAGCCTCAGGCCTCTTCCCCACAGGATGCAGACACATTAAACTAAGCCACATTCGAGAATTCAAAGTGTAATTCGTCGGTCATGTTTTGGAACAAACTTGGGCGTCTCGACTGTTTTGAAATGGGAAAAGTAAGATGCAAACCTTGTAATAGAGCGATTTATTTTAATGTTTAAGATATGTTGTTTTAGTGGCTTGTGTTACTCCAACTATATAAATAAAGTGCCATAAGGTCAAAAAAGTGAGAAATCAATTTCTAAGGTATTACTCTACTTCTTCTTCAAGGATATGGGCACAACTATCCACTTCTTACAATAACGAATTTCCTCACTGGATTGAAGAGTGCTGATCCACAACATGTGTACGTGTGGTCTCCTCTCTTGGGGCTACAGTCACACTGAATGACAGGAATTTCCACTTTCACACTTGTACTTACTGAATCTGTTTTGTTTCTTTGTCCCCTCAGGAGGAATGGGTAGCAGCCCCTACTCCCTGGCTCTACCTAGAGGTGGCAGACAGTCAAGCCTATGTGTGAGAGAGACACCTAGGACCCTGTATCAGTCAAAATGGACCAGGACAGTGGCTGGCACACTAGCCACATTAGAATCCCCTGGAGGGCTTGTTGAACCACAGGTTGTTGGGCCCTGCCCCAGAGTTTCTAATTCAGAAGGTCTAAGGCTGAGAATGCATTTCTAACAATTTCTCAGGCAATGCTGATGGTGATGGTCTGAGGATGGTACTTGGAAACCACTGGGCAGGTTATGCTGCAGTAACAAATGACCCCTAAATCATAGGTTTATTTTCCACTCGTGTCTCACAGGTCAGCTGCAGCTCTGCTCTCTGTCATCTTCCCTCCAGGACCCAGTGTGATGAAACAGCCTCTGACTGGAACATCACCAGTCCCATGGCAAAGGGCAAACAGGACGTGGTCAATTACTGGTTAGCCTTTAAAGCTTTAGCTTATATTTCACTGGCTGAAGTAAGTCACATGGCCAAATTTGATGTCAGTGGCAATTGAGGAACCAGACATTTTTGTGAATAATTACAAAGTCTACCACATCCCTCAATGTTGGTTATCCCTTTCTTGCATAGCAAATGAGCTCAAGTTTTGACTGGATGAATGACTGCCCCAAATAAAGAATGGATTTCTCAAATTCTCCTGCAGCTAGATATTAGCAAATATCAGTTATAGCCAATGGGATATAAGCAGAATGTTGTGTAGTTATTCTAGAAACCTTCCCTAAATAATCTCTTTCTCTCTTTCTCTCCCCCTCCCTCCCTCCCTCTCTCTCTCCCTGTCCTTCCCACTCCCCCCCTAATCCCTGCCCCCCTCGCCCCGCTACCCTCTCTCATTCCTTGCTCCATCCTCTTGCCTACAATGCTAGCATTATGGAACATGAGGTCAAGCCCATGCCTCTAATAAAAAAGATATAAGGCATGTGTAGCACCATACAAATCCCACTGACCCACACTTGCAGGTAAGAAATAAAATTCTATCTTGTTTAAATCATTCTTATCTTAGATTTTCTGTCACTCACATCTGAATATAACCCTAACTAATGCATCCTCAGAAATGCTTTCTTTTGAAGTCTGCTCTCTTTTGTCTGCAGCTTCTCTTGTTCTACTCATTCACTGGCCATCTTCTGAGCTTCTGAAGTTCTTTCTTCCCTCCATACTCCTTTTTCTCGTTCTTAGCAAAGCAGTAATAATGTCTACAGAAAGAAGTCAAGTATAGCTTTGCTCTTTCTGGGAACACAGACTAAGACAATAGATGCATAGAATCTGTTGGTGGGGAAAGTAGCAATGAGCTGTCTGGCTGGAACTTTCCTAGGGAACTTGCAAAATTGTCTTTATTGCGTAGCAACAAAGATAATGCTCCTCTTTATTGCTCAACCCGTCCCTGCAATTTAGGAACATTTCTGATGTCCAGGTTTACACGATTTGCATGTCACATGATCTCTCATCTGACCACAAGGATAAATGACAAGGCATAAACAAATGTTTAAAGATGGTTGATAGAAGCCTGTGGTTGCCCTGTTTCTCTCCTCTATCTTCACTCTTAACTCCCCATTCCTATCTCTGTGCGCTCTTTGCCAGTCTTTTCTCATTCCGCCTGTTTGGTCATCTTTGCCATCAATATCTGTTGTCCGCATCTCCCCACAGACAGAAGGAGCAACTGGAGAAGGAAAAAGAGGAGTGTCAACAAAAGCCGAAAGACTGAAAAAGGAAGAGAGAGGAATCAAACAGAAGACCAGCCCCAGAGTTGAAGGGGCTCTTCCTTAGGAAAAACCAGAGTCATAAAAGTTCAAGGCCTCACTAGAATGCAGCAAAGAGCGTAAGAAACGAACCTAGAATGTTCTATCAATGTACAAAAATAAGTTACCTTTTTTAGTTACACAATATGGTACACACACATACACACACACACTCACTTTCAAGACCATTTCTCTTCTGGTGGAGAGCCATTTATTAGGGACATTTCACATGCAGATCTATTGCACTAGACATCATCAGTCATCTAATAAAACGGAATGTCCCAAGCTGACAATGGCATTCTTCTAAAAAAAACAAACAATAAAACAAAAACTAATTTTCATTGTCCAGTAGGTTTCAGAAGCATGGCATACAATGTTCTCTCTTAAAATATTTTATTCAGATATTCACAATGTATGCTAGCATATTAAAGGCTGTGAGAATTTCTGGAATAAAGAAGCCCATTCAGTTCTTCATATTCAAACGTACTAACAGTAGAATCCTTTTTTGAGTATAATATCCATTAACATCTCATGGAGTGTATCCTTGGAACACAGTTTAAGAAACTATCTCAAAAGAATAAAAACTATTATGTACGACATGCCACATTATTTTTTTGTAAAAGGAGTTACTGCAACCTGCACTGGTGTGAATATTCATAAACTATTGACATTTCTGTAAGACCACACAAGAATTAAACAGAACACAGCAGTGTTTGGAACCCAGGCCAGTGGCACAAACCTCTTAATTTTTGGTTTAAACCAGTTGTCAAGAAACCCAACTGTATTGCAAAAGTACTTGAGAAGTAAAATAAATCAACCGAAATAGACAATTAACCATGATTAGTAATTAATAATAAAATAACAAGGGCATACCCATCTGAAAATGCCTATGTGTGGAAGAGACCTTGATGAGGAGAAATGATATGGATCCAATTATGCAGAAGAAAATCTCAGTGAGTTTGAAAGGATACAATTTACCTTAAGTATGACATTAGCCTAGGACTTTAGTGGCTCAGCATCTTTCTCTGCCCAGAGGCAGCAGGAACTAGAAAGAGTTTGGGCTTTAGAGCCCACTTATCCTCATAAAGCCCTGCATTTGTTGTCATTATAACATTTCCCACAGTGCATTGCAATAATTACCTTTTGGTAGTTTACCTTCTTATATGTGTGATCACTAAGGACAAGTATTATCTCTTGCTGATCTCCCTATCTCCAGTCTAGACATTCAATAGTCAGCACATAGTAGGCAGTCAGTTATGTTTGCTGAATATCTATGAGAAACTTGATATTAAACCGTCTGAAACTTGATGAGTTAATGAGACTGAGAAGGTTTATGATTATAGAGATCATGTGACCATGTGAATGTAGCAGAAGGAAAAAGGAAGAGGCAGCAAAAGTTTTCACTTGTTGATTAATAATAGTTGCCTCTGGAAAGGGTCTGGGTCGCTGGTGGTGAGAGGTGAATGAGAGACTTATCTTTTATTTAAAGCTTTTTCTTCATTTGGATTTTCTCCCATGCTAATGTAGTTCCTATTCAAAGTTAACATATAATATTTTGAAGTATCCATGAGTGACTACTGGAGTATGAGTTCCTGAATGACAGTGACTAATGATTCGACTTTTAAAATTTTTCCTTCTGCTCACTAACCACCGGTTAGTATTGGAATAAGAATATTGATTGGTTGAGTAGAATAAAAATTGTTAAGAAGCCAACCTAATCTGACCCTCCCACAAAATGCCTCAAATTTGCAATTCCAGCCTTGTATCTCACCCTCGTATCTCACAACACTGCTCTGAGCCATAGAAAACTCTTGCCATTCTCTGAGCACCTCCCACCCTCCTGCCCATGTTCACACAATCTCTGCCTATAGAAGCCCTTCTCATTCTTAGAGGGCTAGCTCAAATGCCGGGTCCTTCCATGAAGCTTTTCCTGAAACGCTCACCAATGATTAGAATTAATCCCCCATTTTACGTAGAGTAGTCCCCCTTATCCACAGGAGATACATTCTAAGATCCCCAGTGGATGCTTGAAACCACGGATAGTACTGAACCCTATATATGCTATGTTTTTTCCTGTACATTCATACTTATGATAGTTTAATTTAAAACTTTGGCACAGTAAGAGATTAACAACAATAACTAATAATAAAAGAAAACAATTACAATAATACACTGTCATAAAACAGATGTGAATATGGTCTCTCTCTTTCTCTCAAAATATCTTATGATACTGTACTCACCCTTCTTGTGATGTTGTGAGGTGATAAAATGCCAAAGGGCTGAGTTGAAGTGAGGTGAATGACGTAGGCACTTGTGACATAGCGTTAAGCTACTGTAAGCCTTCCTTGAACACGAGCACTGCAATACCCCAAAGGTCAGTCTGATAACCAAGGTGGCTACTAAGCGATTAATGGGCTAGGAATGTGTGCACGGATAAGTTGATGAAGGGAGGGTGGGGCAGGTCTCACGAGATTTCATCACGCTATTCAGAATGGCAGGCTATTTAAAACGTATGAATTGTTTATTTCTGGATTTTATATTTAATATATTCAAACCAGGATTGACCATGGGTAACTGAAACCACAGATAAGGGGGGATTACTGTACCTTATCATATGTTGGCACCTCACTGTGCTTAATAAATGCATAACTTACCATAAAGCTGGCATATGTAATCACCACTGAGCAATGGTTTAAGTACCTAAGTCTGAAACTATAAAGCAGCAGCTGTATGTACAGACCACGAAGTCAGACTTAGGTTCAAATCCTGCTTCCCTAGTGGAACAATGGGACCTCTAGTGGGTTGCCTCGGTTTTCTCACCTGCATAATGGTAATCTTAGCACCATTGTAAAAAGGTGGTTGTGAGGATAAAAAGAGAAATGAAGCAGATGGAGCAGAGTAGTAAATTTCAATCTTTGGTGAAATTTATATGCAGTTTACACAGAAATTCGAACTTCAGGCTCCCCTGGAAAATTATTCTGTTTCAGCAGAGCTTGGGAAGGCACATCTAACAAGCATCCCAAGGATTCTTCAACCTCAACTTTAGAAACATTGCATTAAGTCAGTAGTTTCTAACCTCTGATCTACATGTTAGAACCACCTGGGAAAGTTTTTAGTTAGTTAGTTAGTTAGTTAGTTAGTTAGTTAGTTAGTTTGTTTGTTTTTAAATCCTGTATAAAGTCAGAGCCCTAACCCTGAAATTTAATATTTCTTGGATGGACCTAAGATATCAGTATTTTCAAAATACCTCCCCAAGTGATTCTACTATGCAGCCAGGATTGAGAATACCTGCACTAACTATCTCTAGATTTTTAAATATCCATTTAAAGACATTAAAATACAACTGAAAAAGATTCTTCTTGAAATAGATTATATGTAAAACTAAGGATTCCGAAGACTTGGTTTCTATCTAAATGAATAAAAAGTTAGAAAAGATAAACGTAATCCAAATGTACTGTGGTCAATGCACAAGTGGTCAAATGACCATTCCTGTTGTATTAGTTTGTCTTACAAACTTATGAGACAAATGTCAATTGGTAAACCTCACCAAACATCAGCATGCAACCATCAGGAAAGGAAAAGCAGTTGATTGGCAGTGGCATTTACCTAGTAAGAACTGCGTGCATCATACAGAAGAATGCATTTACTATATGATGCACGCAGTTCTTAACCTAGATCATTTTCTAAAGTCCATAGTGTATTAACTGCTTTGAGAGTTTTAGGCATGTATTCTCGTATTTAACAATGAAAACAGTACTTATGTTTTTAATTGAAAGGAGCAAGCAAATCAATCTCACTAAGACATCAATCTTTGCATAAATCCAGCAAGCCGAATTTCTAAAGAATGTCATTTTTGATTCTATAATCTTCCAAGAATTTCAGCCAAAACAGACTGAAGCAGAGCATGAAATTAATCATTAGAATGAGAGTACAAAATTGTTAAGGACAGATTTTTATTTTAAAGTCAATCAAAAATATTCTAATCTTAAAAAAAGATAAGACTAGAGGTAAACAGCAAGTAATGTGTGAGGAATGGATAATATTATTTATAAAAATGAGCCATTTTGGGTACCTAATGACAGTAAAAACCATAAATGTGTAAGACATAGGGAACAAGTCGTTTATAGAGTGTTGTCAGGAAAGAAAATGATGCGATTGCAACAAAGTGAGAATGAAAATTTTTTCCATTGTGCGTTTCCTATTGTGGGCTACCTTAGAAATTTGGATATTAAATAAAATGGGTAACTATCATCAATGAGTTAAGGCAATTTGGCTTAAATCTGAAAAATTAAACACACACTTTTTTCACAATCTGCAGGAAACTAGCCTCTGAGTTGAGTAAAATAGCAATTCACTCATTTGGAATCATGAATTGAATCTTTCTGAACTTGAAAACCAAGCACCCTTTTTCAGAGAAGTATTTTTAAATTCATTATGGGTATGTCCTGAAGCCAAACCTTGGGTATTACATTGGTCATTTTGTTAAAAGCCCACACGATCATCTCCTGGATTCTATGGAATAGTCCTGGGTCTTCGAAGACAGTGAAGCATTGTGGAAATACCACGCTTGGGCAAGAAAGACTGCACCAAGCACTTTGATGTACAGCACCTGAGCTTGTCAACACCAAGACACCAAATTCCCTTTTTATTCTAATCTCAATGCCATGTGTCTTTAAATATCCAGTAATAAAAATTTAAAAAGATGTTTCTTTTCTTTTTACACAAATCCCCTGCTCCCCCACACCAAGATAAAGAGAACATACTGCTGTGACTTTTAATGTTCAACCACTAGCACTGATGACCTCTGGAAGCCTCAGAGGAAAGACCCCGATGTGTATACATGTGGCCCACCGCCGTCACCATAGATTCCAATGTAGCCCATGAGCCTCAAAGAGTAAGTGTAAACAAAAGTTTCTCATTAAACTTGAGTTTAGCATTAGTAAGATTGTCCAAAGATTACATTTAAAGATAACTGAAGTGTTACTATATTCCTTTGTGAAGCCCAGCCATGACCCTAATTAATGTGTCTAGGGTGGACATGTATTTCTTCAAGTAATGGGTGGTTTTGTTTGGACAATTATACCAAGCTGACAAGGAAATTTTCCATCAAACCAAGTCATAAAAAGTACATTATTCAGCATTATTATGAGTTAAGCAGTATTTATTACCTGAACTTTACAATACTCTATTATCAATCATTACCTGCCATTAAGGTATGTTAACATGAGATCAAAGAGAGAAGCCAAGCTAAACAAACAGTCATGCCTACAAGTTACTTTAGTGCTGTTCATTAAAGAGAAGCAAATTGCTGTTGAACTTAAGGATAGACAATTTGCATTTAACCAGAAGATGCAAATCAGTTGCACTGTCACAAGGCGGTGATTATATAAATTCCATGCTTGTTATTCAACTGACAAGACAAAACTGCTTTCCAGGGAATTTCTAAAAGAAAGAAAATGTAGTCAAAGTAAAATGCGAGATAACAAAAGTCCAGTTTTGATGGGAGCTAGTAAAGATTCATTGCTGTATCAATTCTCAGCAACAATGCTGCCTCGGAAGTCACTAAAATTGATATCAGCTGAATGGATCTAAAGAGAAGACCAAATGTTTTTAGCAAAGTTGTAAAACCTTGGAAACCACCTCCTGAACAAACATTCTGAAAGCTCAGAAGTCTAAGACAAGCTTACAATGTCCTGACTTTAAAATATATTCTTGTCACCACTTTTTCCCTCTTACTCTGGAGCCAAGAGCACAAAGAGGGGTTCTGAACAGTATCCCTTTGAAAAGTACATTCTTCCTCCTCTATTCCAGAAGCACATAATCCCATCCTTTTTGAAATAAAGATCTTTCATTAATGCCCATTGGCTTTCTTCCCCGTATCTTAGAACTGATGTTCAAGAGATGGCTAGTGTTCAACTTCAGCTCAGGGTTATTACACATAGCTGGAAGAGCTCTTCAATACTGCTTGTTATACAAAATACAGGGAAATGTTTGAGGATCGAACATCCTTCTAAATTTATATCTGCCTTTTCTAACTGTCTCAGGTGAACAATAAACACCCTGGGCAAAGAAAAAGATGTGATATTCCTATTTTCCATACATTTTATATTAAGCAATCTTGCAGACTTAATGTAGCATTTTTGCTTATCATAGGACGGTAGCTGGAAAATCATTTTCCAAGTTATGTTATTTACAGGGATTCTCAAAGTTGACTAAACCAGCCATTTAGGACCAACCATTAATCAGTCGTATATTGAGCATTTCGCCCCCGTGAGGGGATCGCAGTAGGACAAAAATTGGCCTCTGTCTAATGCAGTGCAAAGCTACCTACATAGAAAGAAGGATCACACCCTTGGCCAGGGGGTGGAAAAGAAATGAGAGAAGAGGAAGGAGTAGGTGACATGGGCTAGTGGGGTGAGCCTCTGAGTATATATCCATCCAACCAGTGCACATGGATGCAGATTTCTTGAGTTAGCCACTGAGAAGGTAGGATGCAAGCTTGGGTGGGTAGACTTCAGACAAGCAAATATGGCAAGGTGCAGCTATTCTCAGTGGCCAAAGAACTTGAGCAAAATCCCAGTGTCTACGTATAAGTGACCTTTCCTTTTCTATACAGAAAGCTGAATTATAAGAATACAAATTGCATAAGTAGACCAATCTGGCAGGAGTAGAGAGAATTTGTATGGGCTCTGAAGAGAGATCTGTACATTTCGAATGTATGTTTAGAAGTAAATTGTGAAGGCTCTTAAAGGCCAGGTTCATAAGAAGGAAGTTGATCCAGTTAAGTAGCGCTTTTCTTCTGTTGGTTTGTAAAGAGGGCCTTGGCCTGATGAAAATGGCATATGGGAAGATTCATCTGGTGGAAAGGTAGGTATAGGAGAGGCTGCAGTATGGAGAAGCTGGAAGCCAGGAGGCTAGCCCGAAAGTGACCATGTTAGCCCTTCTCTTCAGGGACGTGCAGTAAGGGCTGTGAGTAGCAATCTGCCGGAAAACTAGAAAGAACAGAGTAATGAGGAAGAAGATCCCAAAGCTTGGAGCCATTGCTGTGTGTGACAAACAAGGATGCTTGGGTACTATAGTAGTCATAATTGATTATCTCCCAATTTTCATTCTTTCACTCTCTCTTTATTAACAGAACCCTGAGTTTTAGAAGCAGTACTGCATAATGGTTAACATTACAAACTTTGGAACCAGTCTGTGAGAGTTTGAATGTCACCTCCATCACTTATTCTCTCGTGACCTTGGGTGAGTTACTCCACTTATCTGTACCTCAGTTATCTTTTCTGTAAAATGAGAATAATACTAGTACATATCTCATGGGGTTGTTGTAAATCAATATGTGTAGAGCTCTTAGAATAGGGCTTGGTTCTCAAGAAGCACGATGTAAAGGTCGGATATTATTATTAGCAGATCACGCCGTCCTAGCATTTTCAGCTCTGTGCAGGCTTATGGCTAAATTACGACTATTGGGATGTGGGTATGGGTGTGAAAGTGATGTGTACAACTTTCAGTGGCCCTTAGAGGGCTTCCCTTCCCCTTCCTGTTGATGGGATTTTGGACATGTTGAGACCATGAGATGAAAACTATGCGTTAAGGAGCTAAAATTGCTAACACTGTAAGCTGCCATTTCGGCTTACACTTAGATTATTGCCTAAGAAATATAAACTTCAATCTAATTGAAGTCACTATTATTTTGGGATCTCGGTGATAGCAGCTGAACCTGTATTCTGATGAAAAACATGATTATCATGAACCTAGATGAAGCCTCTTAGAGGTCTCTCAGTCACTGCATGGGGGCTCGCCTCAAAGACTCTGTTGCTAGAGGTGAAGAAAAAGTCCCTATCAATCACTGCTCAAAATAGTTGGGGTCTCCTGTCTGTCAGTCTGTCTGTAGCAATTAGACTTTTAGCTCACTTCCCCCAGTTCGCTTCGCCCGTAGAGAGGGCGGGGCTGTCCCTGCTCCTTGGCATCCAGGCTCTGAGGTGGCAGGCTGACTTGTATGTTCTTCCTCTCCTCTCTCACTGGGTTCTCATGCTTTTTAATTTGATTTTTATCCACATAAAAAGGTTGGTGTTCAAGGATATCACGGTGACTCACCCAAGGTGTCGCCTAGTCCCAGGAATGGCCATGCCTGTATTGCTAAGAAAATGATTCTGGGAGAGGTAGCGTTAAATGTGAGATAGAGGTGGGGTCTACAAGGAAATGGCCAGTTACTGGTTGAAGATGTGGTCGAATATGGGAGAGAAGATGAGTCCGTGTGATACAAATAAAGCTTGATCTTGACAAGCAACTTATTGCCACTACCCAAACCATATATAGGAGTCTTAGAGCTTTACTTTAAGAAGAGCAATCTCATTCCTTCTATTCGCACAGTCAGGACGCTGGCTCTCGCCCATCCACGGTGAGGCTGCATTTCTTCAAACTATGTTAAGTAAATTCCCCATTCAGTCCTTTCTCACTATGACTGCTATTTGAAGCTCTCTAATGAATGATTTGATCTTATCTCTTCTTGCTTTAAAACTATCACTGCCTCTACATGTCTTTCTGAAAAAAAAAAAAGTTGTAAATGACTTAGGTTGAAATTTAAAATTTTTAAACCTCTATGATCTGATATTAACTTTTCTTACTAACTACCTCTCATATTTCTTCCTCTACAAAACCGGCATTTATTCAAATCACGCTCCTAACTCTTCCTCTTTTCCTGTCTCTTTGCCATTCTACATAACATTCCTTCTTTCTGGAATGACTCTCCCCCTGTCCCTGATTCCCTGCCACTGATAGTGAATCCATTCTTCAATAAACAGATGAAATGCTTCTCTTCATGAAAGAGCCTGGGTCACATTTCCAATTGTCGGATTTCCATCATCATTTTAGACTTCTTTTGTCTC
Source organism: Pteropus vampyrus (assembly GCF_000151845.1). Classification (NCBI taxonomy): domain Eukaryota; kingdom Metazoa; phylum Chordata; class Mammalia; order Chiroptera; family Pteropodidae; genus Pteropus; species Pteropus vampyrus. The sequence continues at coordinate 14,927,090 of NW_011888783.1, read as the reverse complement.
AATATCACATGCTGTCTCAAGTTATGTGATATTTGTTAATGTCCTATACCCCCTATCATTTTGTAGGAGATTAAAAAATCTTTAAAAGTCCTTTCTTTGATTTCCTCATACTGGCTGAACCAGTGATTCAAACATTTGTTGAAATAGTGGGCTAGTGATAAGCATATGACAACACAGAAAAAACTGAAGTCCTTTTTTTGGATTTTTATATAAGACCCTGAGAGAAAGAAGCTCCTTTTACTCCATGAGATTGCTAAATGGGATGATGCCAGCCTACAGCTATCTACCCGAAGGAAGAAAGCATTCAGGTAGAAGGAGTTAAGCAATAAGGCTAATACTTAGAAAGATAGGAAGGGCAAGTAAAGGAGAGAGGGCGAGCCAGTGACATCATGTTGGTCAATGTTGTCTACAAAGACAGCTCCCTCCTCAGGTTTCCCCAGGTCTTTGGCCAAGTCGGTCTTCTTCGGCATTCTTGCTTGTTTGAGCCAGGTTTCCGTTCCTTGTGCATTAAAGAGTTCTCACCATTTACATGAGAGGCTTCTTGTGTTTTGAAGCATATAAGATAAAGTTACCCTAAACACATTCCTGCTGTATTTCTGAACATCTGTGAGGCACAACATATGTTCTTCTAAAGCCTCTCACTATTCTTGCTTCATTTAAGATGAGGGCATTTGATAAACGATCAGATTAGTTGAAAAGTGCTTATTATCTGCCCTATCAATTATTGATAAGAAATTTAAATTTCGTGAAAAGAAATCACAGACTGATGAGTGTATTACATTACCTAGAACTGCACCCTTTCTTGGCCCCAAAACTGGGGGAATTTCTGAGCCTCTTGACCAATCCAAATGTCACATTTCTAATGGCCCAATAAAGTACCCTAGTCTAGCTCTACTTGCCTCAGAAACTAGGAGGTGGCTACTAATAGATGGGTCTTCTGCTTTTTACTAAAAGGAAGTACTCATCCCCAGAAATCCTGCATAACATCATAGATAAACCAACTTTTCTGCTCATGCTGTCAGGGATTTCATCAGTGCTCTGCTTACAAAGACATCAGTCCAGAGTATGGATTCTAAAGAAGGATAGGTTATGTACTCTTCATACCTATTAAAATGAAGTTGAGAGAGTTTCCATCACCTGGCAACATGGCAATAAAATCTAGGACTTGTATCATTTTCAGAAGGTCAAGGAAAAATGCCTCTGGCTGATTTGGAAATATAAATGGTCATACGTGCAACCAAGTCAATTCTAAATGGCTAAATACACTTTTTTTACAACATTATTTTGGAATTCCTTTTGGTTGTCCAGTATTAAAATCAAGACATAGTCATCAAATTTGTACCAACATCCAACTGATGACTCTAGAAGTTTTGTTGCGAAATGCTCCCTCACAGGAGACTCCAACTTTCAGTGGAAGGGAGAGTGAAAAGACTCTTGGCAAGAAATTGGTTCACAACTCTAGGAATCATGGGCTGAAGCACTCACACCAACAGAGAAGCCACCAATCTAAAAGATGTCATATGATTTCCCTGAGCATTTTCTAAGGAAGATGAAAGAGGCATCAGTGTCTCTTCATCTGGTTCCATCATTGCACCAAATCACTTTAAAGTTTTGTAAAAAATAATGAAGGGTAAAATCTAATAAAATGAGGATGCCCAGTAGCCAGCAGATGTCTCCTGTTGGATAGGTCCTGAAACTTAATAGTAAATTGAGGCCCTGAAGTGGCTTCTGACCAAGTCACAGGGACACCATTCACCATCAAAGCCTATCATTCTTCTTGTCCTTAAGGGACTGTTGGGATTTTTTTTTTAATTTGGCCTCAATCAAATTTATCAACAGTTAACTGTTGACAATACTTTTCAAATCTTTTCCCAATACTTCATAGATATCATGCTTTCTGAGATCTCAAGGATGCTATTCAGTTTTCAAGTGATCCATATCCAGAGATCAATGGAGGAAAATCTTGATAACATATTTCAGAAAATCTTGAATCATTTCAATGCATTAAATATCAAAGGAAAATAAAGAAACGTGAAGTTAGACCTTCCAAGTCCTCCCTACCTTATGATAACTAGCTGGGTGACTGAAAGCAAGTTACTTAACCTCTCTGAGCTTGTTTCCTCATCTATACACTAGGAAGAAAATACTTTACTCGCAGCACCATTACGAAGATTTAATAAGACATGACACACATAATATATGTGAATGCAAATAGCACAGTGCCTGGCAGCCAGTGAGGTTTTAGTAAATATGGTTGCCATGTGTCTGGTTTTAAACCAGACAGTTTGGTATCTGAGTTTTCTGTCTGAGAAACAGATCGAGAAAAGGCCAGACATATAAATGTAAATGTGAGTAAGTGCTATTATTGCTACCATGACATGTCTTGTGCATGAGTACTTGAGCTTTCTCTCACCGGAACAATTTGCAGCTAGGAATGAGAGCGCCCACCTCACTGAGACATGCTTCCGGCACAACGTGGAAGAGCTCAGAACGCACTTTGCCAAGTACCAAATTCCATCACTGCTGTGGGCCAGGTGCGTGGAGTAGGCTGTGCAGTGGTTTTCAATGTTTCCTTCTACAATTGTGAAATGTACAATTACTAACAGTGTGGGCCTCTGTCCAGCTCTCATTTTCCTGTCATCTCCTTGTTCTCTATTTCGGTAAAGGGATATTTGGCAGTTTTATGTTAAATAACTGACTGCTTAAAAATTAAGAATATTCCATTTTTATTTCAGTTCTCAAATTGCTTAAGAAGGAAGTCAATATTTTTTTTCCAGTAGGACATTCATTTTACCAATTTTTGTCATTAATTCATCAACATCCTAGACAGGTCAGCACAATAATTCCTGTGCCCAGCATTCCCTTGAGTTTGAACTTGTCTACCTGGAGAGCCCAGCTCAGAAAAGCCCAAATGACCTGTTGTTGCCCAGAAGTGGTACCCCTCCATAAGATCAAAGCATGATCTTTATTTACGTCAATGCCTACTTGAGACAGAGTCCCATCGACTTTGCTGGCCTGGGTGATACTTATCCAATTAGTATTATATTTCACCTCTACCAAAGAGAGATCAGCATTGTTAAGCTTCTTCATTGCCAATCAGAAAAAAAAACTGTCCCACATTGCTGGACTCAAATATATATTGCTTTCTAACCTAATTTTAACACAGACTTCAGTTTCTTTCCAAAGGTATTTCACCTGATCATTTTGGACCCTTGATTATTCTCGAAACACCAGAAACACCAAAAGTTCTCTCCTCAAGAAGAACGCAGCTCATAAACCACCACCATTCCCCAACTGACAAGTTCCAAACACTTCCCAGAAGTGGAGGCAAGATTTCCAAACAATATGGGGTTATGCCCTTACAGTTTGTAATGAACTCATTCTTGGGAGAAAATCTCCTCTCTCAGGGAAAGCCTGTTCCCTGAGTTGTTCCTATAAATTTAGCATGGAAGCCCATGACCCCCTGCCTATTTTCAAGCTTAGAAGAATAAAGTTGAGTGTGGTGCCCAGATTCTGTGGTACCTCTGCCCACTGCAAGTGTTTGAGGTCTTAGAATTTGACTGATTCTCTCCTTTGGACTAATTAGATCGAGCAGTTAATTGCACATGTTGCCTTGTGGATTCATGTCTTTAACTGGGTTTCCAATATGGCAAGTACTGGGGGCATTCAACTATTATGCAGACTACCCGTGCTCAATTACCTTTCAAAAAAATTTTTTTATAAAGTATTTGTTGTTTTAGAATCTGACATTATGCTATCTTTAGTTTTCCTACAGAAGTGAAGGAAGAGCAGTGTCTTGGTTCAAGCTGCCATAACAAAATGCCACCGACTGAGTGGCTGAACCCACAAACATTTATTTCTCACAGTTGTGGAAGCTGGAAAGTCCAAGATCAAGGTCTGAGCAGATTTGATATCTGGTGAAGCCCTTCTTCCTGGTTTGTAAATAGTGCCTTCTTGACGTGTCCTTACATGGTGGAAGAGAAAGCTTTGGTCTCTCTTCGTCTTCTTAGAAGGACATTGATCCTGTCATTGGAACCCCACCCTCATAACCTCGTCTAAATAATCTCATCCCCAAAACCCCACCTCCATGACTGTCACACTGGGGGTTAAGGCTTCAACATATGAATTCCGGAGTGGGGCGGACACACATTCATTCCACAACAGGTATGGTGAAAAAGAAAGCAGGTTAGAAGAGACATGTGATGGCCTTGATTGTATTCTGTTTTAATCTAATATACTTGATTTATATTTTATTATAAAAGTAATACATGCTCATTATAGAAAAATGTTGAAAATATCAAAATAGAAAAAAGGAGGAAATCAACACTGAGTTAATCAAAAGTAAAGAACTTTTTTTAAAACTTCAGGACTTCTCACGTCATTTAATATGCAAATATATGTTTCATCAAGAATGGCTTTTCCTTAGACTGCCTATTCATAGTCTGAAGAAACACAGCTTTGAAGAGACTGTCCTGGAGAGTGGTCATAATTTAGGATATAATTTTACATTGTGCTAATAATTGACTTTTTGTAAATTCTTTCTTGGGAATTGTTTTGCTTGAGAAGGAGAAGAGAGGTTGTAGTTCACTTCACTGACTAAAGAGTCCACAGAAAGCCAGAAATAAGATGAAGACAGGAGTACTTTGGGGTCAGGATGACAAACATTACTTGTTTCATAAGTGGCACAGGCACCTGTTCTCTTTGCAAATATACATCTCATGTGTATGGTGCTACATCTTCCACTGTATCTCACTTTACTTGGTTTGCACAGTCCTCATCCTGTCACCTCCAAAGTCCATTTAGAAAAAAATTTCACTCGACTCTACACACACTTGTTGGGAATCGCATGGTAAACGCTAATAGTCCCACTGCCCAGTTTAGGGTTTCCATTTCTAGTCCCTTTCATATTGCATCTCTTTGGGGTGACTCTCTCCTGTTCAATATAAAATTGATTTCTTTGCTTGTTTTTTTTCTTTCTCCTGGCATATCAGAAAGTCTTAATATGTTCTTATGGTCTCTGTTTTACAAATTCTTCCCGCCCACATTTTCTCCAACCTTCTTAACTTTCTGAGAGACTCCCCTAAGCAGGCAGCTCTGCCTTAACATTTGGGCCAGCAGTTCTGGTGATGTAGCTCTAAGAAGCAGCTTCTATCAATATCCCAAGCTCACATCTGTAAAGTCATGTCTATGTGCTAAGCACTTTACATTGATTAGCTCATTTAATCCACATTCAACAAACCAAAACAAAACAACCGAGACATTTGCAATCCCCTCCTTATTGGTGAGCAAGCCTAGGCTTGGAAACTTTTCTACAGTTTCACAGTGGTACAGCAGGATTCAAATCCAGGACTGTCTGACTCCAAAACCCATGTTATTACCTACAATCCCTGTAATCATAGTCTAGAGCAGTGGTTTCAAAGTTCGGTCCCTGAAACAGCAACAGCAGCATCAACTGGGACTTTGTTTCCCAGTTAAACTCTCATCCCCGACTCCAGACCTGCTGAGTCAGCAAGTCTAGAGGAGCAGCATATGTATACAATAGAATATTATCCAGCCATACGAAAGAAAAAAATCCTGCCATTTGCAATAATATGAATGGACATTGAGGGCATTATGCTAAATGAGAAAAGTCAGGCAGAGAAAGTCAAATACCGTGTGTCTTCGTTTATATGTGGAATCAAAAGAGGATGAACTCATAGAGTAGAATGGAGGCTGCCAGCGGAGTGGGGGAAATGTAGAGATGTTCATCAAAGGATACAAATATGAACTTCTGGATGTAAGATAAATAAGACCTAAGGATCTAATGCACAGCATGGTGATCAGAATTAACAATACAGTATTATATACTAGAAAGTTATTAGAAGAGTAGATCTTAAATGTTACTACCACACACAAAAATGAATCATAATTATGTGTGGGGATAGAGATATTAACTAACCTTATTGTGGCAATCATTTTGCAATATGTATGTGTATCAAATCATCACATTAAACTTACATATGTTGTACATCAATAATATCTCAATAAAGCTGGGGGCAAAAAGAAACCCTGGGGGTGGGGACCAGCAATCTGTGTTTTGACTAGCCCTGTAGGTGAGTCTGATGCATGCTAATGATTAAAAACCACTGTTCTGAAAACTAAGCAGGAAGACTTTAGAACTTTAAGTCTAAGGTGGGAAATAATTTTCTGGCAGGGTCGTTAACACGGCGTGGGCCATCTCAGAAGGCTGGACTGATTTCCTTGTTCGTCCCTTAGGGATGGGAGGGGCCCTGTGACTCCAAAAGGTCTTTCCACCTTTATTATTCTCTGTATCAAGTATAAAGCAACACACGACCAAATCTTAGAGAGGGGCGGGGGAACCGCTAAGTACTTTCAACAACACTAGATAGAGCTCGCACTTAAAATTTAACCTAACATACAACCAGATATTCTAATCCCAGTGTTGGTGCTGGAAAAATCATCAGCAGAAACAGGGAAGGTGTCATCACTGCTTTCTCCCCTCCCACTCGCTCAATGCTATGGCATGCCATATATTACCCAGCATTGCACATTAGCTAATTCAGATTCCCCTGTTAGACAAATCCCACCTGTGAGCACTGCTGTCTACACCACATAACACCACATAGATCAAGAGCAGGGAGAGGCCAAAGTCATGAACACCATAGCTTTCCATAAAAGTTAATTAACGACAGAAGCATATTGTTGGGAATGGTGACACGGCCATTATTTATGGCTCAGGAAACCCCAAATGTAGGACTTGCCTTTTCCTTTCCCCTAGCCCCAGCTCTGCACATGAACAGTTTACTCACCCCATTTCGGTAACTTCGTGAATCATTTGCCAAGTTAGCAGGAGAATGTAGCATGGAATCTATAAAAATTAATACAATAGCTGGACATCCAACACATATCCCAAGAGAAACAGACCACCCAATGGATGCTACCCTGTTCTTTAATATCCCTGTATCTCAACACTCTTTCACACTTCACATTTCTACTGCCGTTAACAGTTCCGACCCATCACTCCTAAGAAAAGGATTTCCCGAAGGAACCCTTGCTGCTGAAAGGCTTCTAAAAACCCCTTTCCCCATTCCCAGCCACACCACCACACACAGGCACGGGCTGCCTAGTAGGGAAACAGCCTGACACTGACAGTTATCACTCTGGAAGGCTGTGCAGCATGGTGGCGAAAAGTGTCCATCAGGCTTTAAAATCTGGTAGTGTTCTTAGTGTCCTCGTCTATAAAATAAATCCAGCATTTTACCATTTACATTTACATTTACCATTGAAAGTTGTGGTATGATTCAAACCAACATGATATGTGCAGTGCAACACCTAGCTTCGAGTAAGGGCTGAATAAACCTTATGGTTTAAGTATGGCTTCTACTTCACTCTTCCTCCCTAAGAATGCCAGATGCCAGCTCCCAGCCCCCGCCACAAACCCAGGCTAACATTTTCTACACACACTATACTATTTCTCATACAGATTTTAGAAAAAGGTGGCTTGAAGATGATGCAAATTTTTACATGCATGCACATGTGTGCATTTTTCTGAGGACAAGGTCTAGAGCTTTCAGTTTGTTCTCCAAGACACTCTGACCACCGCAGTGTCTCAAGAAGAGCAAGAAAATCATATTCTCAAAAAGCTCAGAAAGTAAGAATGCACATTTATGCTTGAGAAGACAGCTCCATGTGTTAGAAAGAGCTGCCTTTGAGCCACACTACTCGTGTTTTAATCTTGCTTCTACCATAAGTGAACTGTGCAAATCCTTTCTCAGAGCTCAGTTTCCAAATCTTTATGTTTGAAATGACATCATAACGACTGCTCCCCTCGCCTTATACAGTTGTGGGGATCCTAATAGGTATTGAATATGAAAGCATCTTTTAAAGGAGAAAATAATACCCTAATAAATGCATGATGATTTATGGTTCAGATACCTCATCAAGATCCAGTGGATAAACAGCTTTACTAATGGGCCTGTGTAGTTTAGAAAATTATGAGGAAAATAACTATGGAGTGAGTTATATTGCTCCTTTTGTTCTGCTTTTTTTGTAAAAATTCCAGTTATCTCTGGAATAATTTATTAAAAATAAGCAAACAGAAATCCTTTGTAGGATAGGGAATTCTGTAAATATTGTTTGATTTCACCCAATCTACTACAATTCTTAGAGCTACACAGCTCCCCGCCCATGGTCTGCTTTAATTGCATGTCACTGCTAACTTCCTTGTAAAGAGACAGGCCTCTGCCATTCCTTCTAATTATCCAAATCGCCAGCCACTGTGTGTGGCCTTACCTAAGGCTTTTAACCAGAAGTAATGTCACTAAATCAAAGCAAGTGGGAAGCGTCCCTGTTGCAGTGACTCTAATAAATGCTACATGACATTCCTTTAAAACTATTTGAAAATATTCTCTTCAGGGTTACACCAGTTCCAACATGATAACTCATCAGTTATAAACTGTCTTAATCAGAAGCCCACATGTAAACCATACCTCTCTTACCTCCTCTTGCTAGAGGAACCACATTTCATTTGGCAAAGACATAAATTGGGCAATTTCACTTCAGACCTAACCCACCCTCCTAAGGGGGAAAAAATGTATAGTTTAATACAATTATGTAGCTATTTCTGTAGCTTTTCCAAACCCAGAGGCTACAGCATCAGTTGATACTGGCATTGATAATGATAACAAAACACCATTTACTGATGTTTTCCTACAATGCAAACATCCTGTAAACTTCTTTCTATACAGTATCTCACTTAGTCACCACAATCCTATGCACAGCTGTTGTTCCCAATCTACAGTTGTCAAAACTAAGTCCTTGAGGTTAACTAACTTGCCTGAAGTACTGGAGAAGCACTAAAGACAGAGCGAGTATGTGTGGAACTGACAAGGAGGCAGTTGCCAAGGAGACTGAGATAAATCCCTCTGACTTCTCATTATCTATGTATATAGTGGTGCTAGTCTTCATACATTTCTGTTAAAAATTTGAGCTAAAAGATTTAGGCATCTAAAAACATGAGTTCCTCCTATTTCTGACTTACAAATGTAAAATTATAGAAATCTTGGAGAAAATGTTTATTATTTATGAGAAATGTTATAATTTGTAGTTCAGCATTTTACCATGTAGCTCCAGATATTAAAAATATGTGTTGCATATTCTCGATTTGCATTCTGGTAAAAGGAGTGCATTGAGCTCTCCCCAAAATTAAAAATTATGTACATAATAACAAAATAAATGTTCACATAAGGCTGTACACTGACTTAGACTAGACACCTTCTCATGTGTACATTAAATGTTAATAAAAAGTTTCAAAACTGTATCTATGTGTATCTGAATATTCGTGTTTTATCACTATTTTCTATACATCCCTGGAAACGATCACCAAGCTGTTGCTATACCTTTTAATTTTCTCCAGAATAATTTTTCCTTTACAGTGAAAATCTGTGGAACATCATCATGGTAAATCTCTTGGTAAATTTTTGTTCGAATTAGAAAACTGGTTAACTTACAACTACACATCAAGTCTGAATCCCTGATCCAGAGACCCAAACAGTTTTCTGTTTAGTAACTCTTGCTTAGCAAGTCATAAAGGAGTTCACTGCAAATAAAGGGGCGGCTGCTCCTTTCCCTGTTGACCTTGTTATCCAGAGCAAGCACAACACTTGGCAACTGGGGTACCATGTAGAGAAGAAAGTTGTTTTGCTGAAATGAGTGGAGTTACCTGAGCAAAATTCTGTCCTCTTGCCCAACCAAATGAGATTTGAATAAAAACACTTCCTAGAATAAGTATGGCTCCTTGCACTCAGTCTTGTAACCTCGGGTCTTGTCCCCCTTTCATTCCTCCCCTCCCATCACCAGTCAGAGCGACCACTAAGCAACTGGGACTAGAGTAACAACAAGGTTTAAACGATTTTTTAAAATTAATTAAGCCAAAGCCTTTGTTTCCATATTTAATTCACACACTTGCTCAGTTCTAATCAGCTGTGATTATCTAATTCACATCTATTTTTATCAATTTTATCTGCATTAGAAAATTATCCATCAAAGATCTAGAATCAAGTAAATATAGCTCTGTGGGCAGTGTGTTAGTTAAATAGACTCTTTTAGTGAAACAAAGACCTATCTACCACTAAAACAAATAAACAACAGCAAAACAGGCTCTAAACAAGAAAGAAATTTGAATACAAACCATCAAGGGCTGGTACAGCAGCTTCACATCATTAGGAACCCAGGAATTGTTAGACCTTGTTGCTGTCATCCTCGACAAGTGTCATCCCTGACAAGTGCTATCCATTTTGTGGTCTGTGATGGCTGCTCTAGATCTCACCATCACATCCACATTCTAGCCAGAGACAGGAAGGAAAAGGAAAATGGAGAGCATACCTATTTCCTTTAAGGGCATAACCCACAAATGGAAGAGCACACTTCCATGGACAACCCATGGGCCAGAACTTGATCATATGGCCACACCCGGCAGAAATGTGGTCATTAGCTGGACAGCCATATGCTCACTAAAGCTCTACTGCTAAAAACAGAAAGAGAGAATGGATATTAGGAGATAACATGTGAAATATGCATTCATTCCTTCATCTATATATTCATTCATTCATTCATTCATTCATAAACACTGGATGCCTACTTAATGCCAGGAGCTGTACTAGTAGGACTAATCAGATAAAACACCATCTTCCAGTCCCTACCTCAAAGTATCACAGTCTAGTGAGGAAATAAATATGGAAGCCAACTGTTAATTAAAAATAAAAATTGTTTAACTGGAATTAGGCACAAAGTACAACACTCTGCCTAGGAGAACCAGGAAAAATCAGCGAGGAAGCAGCCTTTGCACTGAGCTTGAAAGACAGTAATAGTCTCACAATAATAAAAGCATTTTTTAATAGTTACTTTGTGCTAGGCACTGTTCTAAATCCTTTACATATGTTAATTTATTTAATCATGCTATTGGAAAAACCATATTGTCTCCACTTTACAGATGAGACAACTGAGGCATTGTAAATAGTGGAATTGAGATTTCAGTGTGCGCAGTCTGATTCCAGAGCCTGTACTGCTCTTACGAGAAGGAAAGGGTCCCAACCTCATCGCCTAAATTTCCCGATGCTTCCTTGCCACGTAGAGAAAAGAAAGCACAGCAGGAGAAGAGGAAATGAAAGATCGGAGGGTCTCAGAAGCTTACCTAAGACAGCACGATGGAACTCGGAATGCAATACTAGTGTCCTGACTTTCAGCACTCGCTCTCAGAAGGGTGGATCTCAATGTACACCCTAGGGAAACCCTGGTGGGTCACAGAGACCTGTGGAATGTTCTCCAAAAGATTATAGAGTTTACCAAATATGTGTATGATACATATGTTTCTTTATTCAAGAGCAATTTTTTTTTGTATTTACTCAAAATCAGACATCAATTCAACATCCTCCTTCCAGAAGCAACACAATCATTCCTTGAATCCTGGGGTGGCACAAGGAAAGCAATTCTCCAGTATTGAAGGGGCCCACAACCTCAGAGAAGTTTGTCCTTCATGGAAATCAATGATGCATTCAGAGAAGCTCTTCTGCCCTTAAGATTTATTAGACAAAATAAAATTTGTTCACTTTCAACGGTTATTTACTATGGTTCTTCTATTATTCTAAACAGATTGCCTCTTATTTAAAAGGTGCTGGCTCTAAAAGATGAGGGGGAAAACACAAGTGAAAGCATTCAATGAAAGCTTGGTAATATTTCAGCATGTTTCAATGAGCCTCTTTTTCTCCTGTTTTCTTCTGGTCATTTCCCACCCTTGATTAGTAATTTTACACCCTAATAGTAAAATATGAAATACTTTTTAATACTGCCATGGTGGCAAAGTGTTTAGTTTTTATGATGTGTCTCCAGAGATAGATCTTTAGCAGTATATAGTGAGGTTAATTCAGCATAAAATAGTATAATACCTTTCTTATTTCTGTTCACTCATTTAGAAATTATGGGATGAATTCTAGAGAAAAGTTCACCCCACTGACTGGAGGCTAGTGTTTTAAAAGACTGGGGTTTTCTTTTTCTCTTTAGGGAGGTTAAAAATGTTTTCATTCAACTTTTTAAAAATCTAATAAACAGGAGTTATTTCCCATTTTTGTTTCCTCAGATGCCTGGGAGAAAGTACCGTTATGGAACGCTTTGCTATTACTGGAGATGACTGTCCCATCCACTCCCAGAGAGCCCGCCACTGGCCCCTCTCCTCCCCTTCAGACTCACCTACTCACTGAGTACTTGTGAAATGAGATCTCAAAGCCTAGCAGTCCTTTTCCACTCTGCCATTTTGTGAAGATACTAATAGTATTTCCTTCGGTTGTATTGTTCAATTGTGTGAGGCAGAGAAAGAAATCGAGTTAGTTACTTCGTGACACGGTGGTGAATCCAGGAAAATAAAAAAAGAAAAGAAAAGACAGGAATTATCATCCTTGGTCACTGGGCGACACTTAAAACAGATCCCTGGGGGCAGTGACACCCACCTGTAAAGATTCATTTCCCTCCCAGGAAGTCACAGCACTGTGTCTCCCAACATACATTCGCATCGGACGGGGTAAAGTGAAGGTAAATTTCATATAGGTTCACTCTTCCTAATATCAGCACTTACAAAAGTCCAAATTGGGCTTGTACAATGAGCTACATTCTAACTTAATCTCACAGTTGCTTCTAATTTCAATCTCTAATGAATGCTTGGCACTCCTGTGCTTCCTTTCATAAAAAGACAAAGTTCCTGCTTCTCACTTCATAAAAATGGCAAGAACAAGTTAACCTTTAGCTAATATGGATAAGAAAAGGTTAATATGAGTAGAATGAAAACACAATTTTCCCACAATTTTAATTTTACAGTGAAATCCAAAGCTCTTTAGACTAGATAATTGTTAGTTTTTCTGGGTACTTATTGCATTACCCCACTTGGAAACCTATTAAGAATTAAAAGTAAACATGTCAAACAAGAACTGCTCCCTAATTAATACTAAGACATGTATGAAAACATTCTTGAATATTAGGCTTAGTAGTATTGTATATTATACTGTCCTTGCTTATAAAAATTTAAATGTTTCTTCAAATGAGAATGCAGACCAATAAAGATAGCTAAATATGCAAAGCGTAGTGATCCATTTGACACACACAAACCAGTTCTGATAATGTTACACTGCCTACCTGCATTTTAAAGATTAATTAATTCTAACTACTCTCCTGTGAGAGAATTGATAAACAAACAAGTTGATTAACGGAGAAGTTAAAAAACATATAACATCATACAAACGTACTGCACCTGAGGTCAGAACTCACTCAGTTGTGACAAAGAGACTTTAATTCTCAGTCTGATTTCTAGCTGCATGATCAAAACACCATGTCACAAGAAGACATAAAGAAAGTGACGCAATGCTTCACAAACCCCAAGAATTTGCTGCTGGTGTTTAAGAGCAGAAACTAAAACCAACCATAAATATATAAAACCCAAATGAACACACTGATCTCTTAAACTCTGACCCAACCTTAACCCAAGTATTAATGATTTTCTCAGAACTACACCAAAAGAGGTTTTCCAAGAAACAGAACCTACCTTTCTAAAACATCAGAGAGAATCAGAGTACAGAAAACTGTGATGTGTGGGAAGGGTGTGGGGACCTGTCCTGATGCGGCCCCTGTGCTATGGCCTGAATCCAGTCCTGTAGGCTGCTGGGGGATTGCAGAATCTCTGAGCATGACTTCCTGTCATGACAATGTTTCCATTCTTCATACACTTGTTACATTTGGGGACATGGTATGAAGAGGTCTGATGAAGTCAAGGACTTGGAAAATAAAGAAGGTATAGAATTTTATAGAGGATCATCTACTGAAGCAGAGGTGGTACTTTGGGGGACATGCCAAGTTCAGGGACAAGTTTAGTCTGATAGATAGACCACAGTCTCCGAATCACCCATAATTCAGGAACAGAAGTGTCACCTTCTTCCAGGCTTCACACTCAGGTAGAGGAAAATTGATTCATTTGTGCTGCTTGGACAGTAGCAAACACACTGGCCCATGGGATGGGATAATTCCATGTTGCTTAAAACTCTAGTCTTCTAGGTACTCCATAACTGCTTGTCAAACTAAACTATTGCTCCTAGACACCAAGCTATATCCTTGTGGTCTGAAAAAGCTAATATGTCTCTGAGAGTGCTTATCATGGTTACATGCTTACCACACCTAAAAAGTCTGCAGCCTATTAATGAAAACATATGTAGAATGAAAGGGGGAGGGTGAGTTTTAACTGGAAGAATGAGTATCAAGTCAGGTTTTAAAAGTCATAAAATGCAGGTCTCATTCTTTAAGTCATTAAAAGAGCTGTAGCAGTCTGCTGTTTCATATAAGAAAATATAATAGTGAGGACCATAACAGTTTAACCATATCACAGTAGGACAGAGAAATTAATATGTTAGATAGAGTCTCTTGAAAGACACAAAACCTAGAGCACGGCAATAATTTCCATGAGGATAAGTGTGGATCACAATCAATGGTTTGTTATATAAAGGGGAGCACCAGCTTAACTTCCAGTGAGGAGGAGTCTGCAAAGTTTTACCTGTGGGTTCTCCTATCTAATGTCTAGACTCAAAATTCCAAAAGTCTGACTAGAATCTGACTGGTCACTGGAGAACAGTAAGTCATTGGATTCCCTAGTCTTTATTCTCTGGCATTTACCAACTTATCAGAGTTGAGAGCAAGCATTTTATATTAAAGATGGAGTACATGGTTCAGGATAACCTTTATTTTAGAGAAATAATAGTTTCCAACTTTGCCACAGTTCCATTAGGACACGGTTTCATGACGTAGGAGGAGAGATGGAGAAGATAGGTACAAAGATATTTGTATCTTCATCTAATAATAATAATAATAATAATAATAATAATACCAAAAAAAACCTCACTCCCAGATAGTTGGCATGTCAACTGAAGGATAAAAGTCTGTTATTGCTATGCATTCTATGATAAGAAAAAGCTAACCTCCACATTAAATTTTTTAAAATTGTGCCTCCTACTAGTTTTTATAATTAAAGTGTTGAAAATCCAATACACTCTTTCAAGAGGGAAATCTAAACAGTTTTCTGTCAGTAACAGCAACATACAGTAGTCTGGAACCTCCTTGAAGTTAATTGCAGCACAGCTCACTAATGAAACTTTCCGTCTATTAAATCTTAACAGGCATAACTATAAAAATGGCGCCAAGCTTTCTCCTGCTCTGGAATGTCCCGGCCAGCACTTTGTGACTTTTACCCTTTATCTTTGTAATTACTGTAATTATTGCAGAGTTAGAGTAGAATCAAGATCTAAGAACACAGGATTTTTTTTTTTTTATCAAAGTCCATTTTTTTTTCATATTCTCAGGATGGAAAATGTTTGAGATGCCTTACTGAAGGGGCCAGTTGTTCATTTCACTGGAGAAGCCATGTCAGGGCCAAGGACTGTTGGATTATCATTGAGATCCAGAATATACATGTGATATACTAATACCTTCTACAGATCCGCAATTGCTTAGTAAACTAATTCTATATTCTATTTTTGCATAATTTATACATTAATAGAAGTTGTTTTGTAAATAATGTAAGGATGGAGATGTCAAAATCATTACTTTCAGTTTTATAGCCTAACAAAAAAATGTTCTATTTTTTCTGGGCATTATTCTTAATCAATATTTTGAAGTCTTTGGATGAAAACTAAAAGGAAATAAGAGCTCTTTTCTATGTTATTTGTCTCTTGAAGAACAAAAATCAGTTTTGTTTTACTGTCTCTAAATGGTCCCTATGTCCCTCTGGTGGAAGGAGAACATAACTCTTGCCACCAGTTCTTATTTGTTTAATTTTGTATCAATTCTTCCTAATATTAAAAAGAAGTGTTTTAGCGTAGCACTCCTAGTAGTTACGATCCTTTTGTTACTGGTTCCAAGCCTTTGTCCTAAATAGCAGTAGCTAGAGAAGGGAAATGTCCCACTAAGAGACCAGTCTGGGGGCCAAATGAGAAAGGACTGAATGCATAATGTATTACAGTTATCTTTATAAATTAATGCTTTGCTGCAGGATAAATGTATTTGCAGTCTAATGCCCAGTGGGCATTTTATTCCATTTCTATTTTCTCTTCACTAAGCAAATTGGAGCCAAAAAGACAGCATGTACATATATAGTTTTGGCTAAGATAACCAGGACATAAAACATGTTAATTAACTTCTGAAAAGTAAGTTTTGATTAGTTTTATAATATCTACTTGGCACTTCTGTGATAAAGTGAATTTTTTGAATGACCCTGCAGACCAAATTTTCAGTTAAACGATCATCAGTTCCCACTTTATGTATTATATGGGCATCTCTTTACTACTTAACACTCAGCACGACATAGCTGTATCTTCTAAAACATGGTTTCTCTAAATGTGATCAGCACATGGACCACCTGCACCATAATTACTCAGGGAGCTTGCTAAAATGCAGATTCCTACGGCAGCTGAATCAGACTCTCTGGGGTAGGAGGTAGAGAACAAAATCTGTTTTGCCAAGCTCCCGATTTCATTCCACTGCACTAAAATTTGTGCGCAGCTTTGTTAAGGGAACTTTAAAGTGATTTATTACCTTTAGTCGTTCCATGTATACCATCATCTTCATTGTCGACTAATATTTTTACTTAGCCCTTATTGAGTACAAGAAGTTATCTTAAGCCCAAATAACCATGATGGTAAGAGTGGTCACTTAATGAGCTCATAATATGAGTAAGTCTATTTACAAGCTTATAATGAGCCGGTCTGTTTATATATTTTTTCTCTATTTCTCATAATCCAGGGTAAAAGATATAATTTTCTTTTGTAACAAATAAAAAAATTCTCAGTTCAGGAATTTCAAGTGACCTTCCCCATGCCACAAGGCTTGTAAATGAGAAAGGCAGAGTTGAGCCCAGACTCGGTGACCCCAAGGCCCATAGTCTTCCAGCCCACCATGTTGGCCTAACTGATGGGAGGTCAAGTGGGACAAAATTGGGATTTTGTCTTGATCTTGATGATTAACCAGAACTTAAACTAGCAACATCACAAACAAAGCTGTGGGGCCTCGGTGAATAAAGCAACGTGTGCCCTGAGATGTACACAGGGGATGTGATTTATTCAGAGCGTAACCCATTTGTGACACAGCAAGGGTATTACAGAGGGGTTTTCCATGTTTTGTTTCCAATATTCTAGAGCAAAATATCCTGTAAAAACATTAAGGTTCATTGTGGTCAAGAGTACAATTGTCTGAACTTAGTATTTTCCAAGTTTTGAGAACTTTTTTCCTAATTCTTTAACACAGAATTGAGGGCAGAAAGAGGCCAATTATAATTTGAATTATAAAAGAAGCATGATTCATTTTCAAGGGTTGTGTAATATTTTTAAAAACATTTCTTTGGATTTTCAGGACAAAGTTTCTCAAAGGAAAGCAAAAAATAAAAAATGAAATAAAACATCAATATATCCAGAAATTTACCACATAGAAGTAGTAAGTGAATTGGTCAAAAGAATTTTATGCCATAAAAATTCAAAATTTTTTCGCTCTGTTAATATTAACACAACCCAAATTAATTTTTCTATGTATTATTACCTTGAAAGCATTAAACTGTTTTAAAATCTTGTTTTAATGGATTTTTTAATTATATTTTTTTCATTTTGACGTAATTATAGATTCACACAGAGTTGCAAGAAATAATACAGAGAGATCCCATGTCAAAGGGTGACATCTTGCAAAACTTTAGTACCATATCACTGTCAGGATCCTGACATTGACAGTCAAGATACAGAACATCTCTGCCACCCACAGTGATTACAATTGTTGCCCTTTTAGAGCCAAACCTACTTCCCTCCTACCTATCCCCACTCCCTTAACTCTGGCAGCCACTAGTCTTTTCTTCATTCTACAATTTTGTCATTTTAAGTATGTTATATAAATGAAATAATATAGTATATAACCCTCTGGGATATTTTTTTTCACTCTGCATAATTCCCTGGAGATTCGTCCAGATTATTCTGTACCAATATTTGTTCCTTTTTATTGCTGAATACTGCTCCATGGTATGAACGTACCGCAGTTTGTTTAACAATTCACTCATTAAGGGTATCTGGGTTGTTTCTGGTTTTTGATTATTGCAAAAAAGCAGCTATAACATTCATGTGCAAGTTCTTGTATGAACAGAGCCTTTATCTCACTGGGATAAATGCTCGGGAGTAGAGTTGCTGGGTCACATGGTAGTTTCATGTTCACTATTTTAAGAAACTGCCAAAGCTATATTTCAGAGTGGCCGCATCCATTTTATAGTCCCATCGACAATGTATGTATGAGTGATCCAGTTTCTCTACATTTCACCAGTATTTGATGTTGTCAAACTTTTTTTAGCCATTCTGATAGGTATATAGTAATATCTCAGTGTGGTTTTCATTTACATTTACTTAATGACTAATGATGTTGAATACTTTTTTCTGTGCTTAGTTGTCATTTTGGTGAAATGTCTCTTCATATCTTTTGCTCATTTTCTAATTATATTTTTGTTCATTTGAGTTTTGACTGTTTTAAATATATATTCTAGATAGTTGTCCTTTGTCAAATATGTCATTTGCAAATCTTTTACTCACTATGTAACTTGTTTTTTAATTCCCTTAACGGTCTTTCTCAGAGAAAGTCTTTAATTTTGAAGTCCAATTTATCAATTTTCCTTTTTATGGATCATGCTTTTGGTGTTACGTCAAAGAACTCTTTGCTTAGCCCTAGGTCCTGAAGATTTTCTCCTGGGTTTTTTTTTTTTTTTTCCTAAAAGTTTTAAAGTTTTAGCTTTCACATTTAAGTCCATGACCACTTTGAGTTAATTTTTGTATAAGATGTGAGACTTAAGTCAAGGTCCAATTTTTTTTGCCAATGGATGTCCAGTTACATTTGCTGAAATGTATGTGCTTCTTCCATTGAATGGCTTTTGCATCTTTTGTCAAAAATCGGTTGAGCATATTTGTATGGTTCTATTTCTGGGCTTTCCATTCTGTTCCATTTTTTATCCCTCCATCAATAATATACAGTGTTGATTACTCTAACTATATTATAGTTCTTAAAATTATTCCTTTTCAAATTATTCTTTTTCAAAGTTGATTTAATTATTTTAGTTACTTTGCCTTTTTTTATAAGTTTCAGAAGAATCTTGTCTGGGATTTCGATAGGAATTTCACTAAACCTGTACAACAATTTAGAAAGAATTGACCATCTTTACTATGTTAAATCTTTCAATTCATATACAAAGTATGGTTCTCCATTTATTTCTTCTTTGATTTATTTTATCAGCATTGTAAGTTTTCAGCATAAAAATCCTGTACATATTCTATTAGACTTACCTTGTGTATTTTTCTTTTTGAGTGGTTGTAAAGGGTATTGCATTTTTAATTTCAGTGTCCATGTGTTCATTGGAATACAATTGTTTTTGTGCTTTTATCTTATATCCTGCAATCATGCTGAAATCACTTATTAGCTCTGACTATTGTTTTTGTTTTGTTTTAAGATTCTTTGGAATTTCCTACACACACAATCATATCATCTACATATAGAGATAGTTTTATTTCTTCCTTTCTGACGTGCATGGTTTTTAGTTATTTTCTTGCCTTACTGCCCGGGCTAGAACTTGCTGAGCTGTGCTGGCTAAGAGTAGTAAAAGTAGACGTCCTTACCTCACTCCCAATCTTAGGGGAAAAGAATTCAATCTTTCACCGTTAAGTATGTTAGCTATAGGGTTTTTGTAGACATTCTCTATCAATTGAGGAAGTTCCACTGTATTTCTATCTTCCTGAGAGTTTTTTTTATTAAATGTTGAATTTTGTCAAATGCGTTTTCTATATCAGTTGACATGATCATGTGATTTTTCTTCTTTGTCTGTTAATATGGTGGATTACAAATTTTCTTACTTTGCCTTCATCTGAGAATATCTTGATTCCCCTTTATCCTTGAAGGATATTTTCACTGAGTATAGAATTATAAATATTTTTCTTTTAGCACTTGAAAAATATTGTGCTAGTTCTTCCTCCATAGTTTGTGATAAGAAATACAATGCCATTTGAATTGTCTTTCCCCTACAGGTAAGATATTGTATTTCTCTGGCTGATGTTGAGACTTTGTCTTTAGTTTTCAGACATTTAATTATGATACATATTGGCATGGATTTCTTCAGCTTTATCTTGTTTGAAAGTCTCTTAGCTTCTTGAATCTGTAGGTTATGTCTCTTGTCAAATTTGAGAAGTTATTGGTCATTATTTCTTTGAGTACTTTTGTAGCCTCACCCTCTTTCTCCTCTTCTTCTGGAACTCCAATGACGTAAATGTTAGACCTTGTTATAGTTCTAAAGCTCGCTGAGGATCTAAGTTTCTTTCTCAATCCATTCTCTCTCTGTTGTTCAGATTGTGTCATTTCTATTTTTCTATTGTCTAGTTTACTGATTCTTTCCTTTGTTTCCTCTACTCTGTTGTTGAGCTCATCACTAAGTTTTTATTTCTGTATTGTGTGTTCTAAATTTTCTACTTGATTTTTCTTGATATCTTCTTTTTCTTGGTGAAGGTCTCTATTTTTTCATTTGTTTCTAGCATGTTCCTAACTGCTCACTGAAGTATTTTTTATCATGGCTACTTTAAAATCTTTGATAATTGTAACATCCCTGTCATTTCAGTGTTGGCATCCATAGTGGGTTAAATGGTAGCCCCCCAAAAAGATATATCCATGTACTAATCCTTGAAACCTGTGAATGTTACTCCATTTGGTAAAAAGTCTTTGCAGATATAATTAAGGATCTTAAGTTGAAGAGATCATCCTAGATTATCTGAATAGGCCTTAAATCCAATGATAGGTGTTCTTAGAAATACAGAGGAGGAAGCAATGGAGTCAGAGGTTAGTGTGATGCAGTTCAAAGACAAATACCTGGAGTCACCAGAAGCTAAAAGAGGAAAGGAACAGAATCTTCCTGACAGCCTCTGAAGGAAGCTCAGCCCTGCCGAAATCTTGGTTTCAGATTTCTGACCTTTGAAACTGTGAGAGAATAAATTTCTGTTGTTTTTTGCCAAGTTTCTGGTAACTTGTTACAGCAGCCTAGGAAATAAATATGACACCTATTGATGGGCCTTTTCACACCGTTTGAGATCTTTCTGGTTTTCAATTAAAGTCTGAACATTTGCATATTAAGTTAGAAGACTCTGGATCTTATTTAAACTTTCTACTTCACCGGGCTTTTTCTGGCACCACTTTGACAGAGGGCTGCTTCATTACTACCAGGTGGAGGTAGACGTCTGCATTTGTCACTTGACCTCCACTGATGCCAGAAGGATAGGTGGGGGTCCTTGATATTGCCGGCTGGGGATGAGAGTTCCAATTCACCATGTCACTTCCACCTATACTGCAGTGGGCATGGCCTCATTACTCCTGGGTGATGGTGAAAGCTGACTCTCTGATTGGCTTCCTTTGACACTGTCAGATTGGGAAGAGGGATCTCATTACTGCTGGGAGGAGTGGAAGTCTTGTCTCCCCACATGGTCTCCACTGATGCTGGGGCAGTGAAATTCTTGAAAATTCTCACCTCCTTACTTGACATTTTCTGGCATCATCCCAGCAGGGAAGAAGAGGATTGGGGTGTCTGGTTACAGCCGCTGGTGGGTGAGAGTTACCTCCCCCGACAATTTGGCCTTTACTGGCATGGATAGGAAGGTACCCATAGTTTTCTCCTTGATGTTTTACTAGAGTAGAGTGGTTATTGTCTAAATGTTTTCTGTCCTGCCAGGTTGCTTCTTCCCTGGTCCTTTAGTTAAGGAGAGAAGGCTTTGGTCAGGGCTACTTTTGTCTTTGCCCCTGGTGTCTGGGTTGCAATGGCTTCTTCAACTCCAAGACTAGAACATATGAGGCAAAAGAAATCCGGGAACTCATCACTATGTTGTTCTTGGGGTTGCAAATTTCCTAGATGGTCTGACTTTCTCTTTCTACCTTTCAGAGTCTTGTGTTTGATTTTTAGGTAATTTCCAGAGGTTTTAGTTTTTATTAAGCAAGACGAATAGAGAAAAAGATATTGACTCCATTTTTAGGAAGTGTAAGTGTTAATAGTTATTCTCAAATATTTTTGTTTAAAAAAAAAAAACTACGAAAAGCTTCACAATGTTACAACAAAGTAAGAAATAAATATTTCCTCAGGCATAACCGCCCACATCAGAGGAAATGTCAGATACGCTGCCTGACTTTGCAAATGCAAACATATGCCTATATGAAGCCCTTTCTAATCCTCATGCAAAGGGTTGATCGATTTGAGCATATAACAATTTAAAGCCTTTATTTATAGAAAAAAAAAAAAAAAACACCACCAAAAGTCAGCTATCAACAGTATCAAGCAGGGCAAATCTTGAACAAGTAATGGTGTCAGTAGTATTGCATTATATGGTGGTGGAAGTAGAGAGAGATATGGGAACGTATTCAAGCTTAAGTGTCAGGGAAGGGCTCCTAGAGGGAGTGGTGTTTAAGCTGGGAGGTAAGAGAGGAACAGAGCTGAGCCAAAAATCAAGATTTAGGGGGAGGTGATATAGGCAGAAGGCTAGCATATACAAAGGTGCATAGGTGAGAAAAAGCATAGGAACATTTGAGGAACTGCAGGAAGCTCAGTGTGGCTGGAGCACAAAAATATGAGGTGGCTGAAGAGAGATGTAGCTGGAAGCTAGGTCAAGGTTGAATCATGGCCTTAGAGCTCATGTTTAGGTGCCTGGGCATTATCCTTAGGGCAAGGGGAGAGTGTTAGATCAGGTAGAGTTTCAGTATTACATTATCTAGCAAGCTGCAGAATAGAGAATGGATTGAAACAAGCCTAAATGCGGAGAAGACAGCAAGGGTACATCTGCACTGGCTGTGGAGAGAGGCACTGGTGGCCTGGACTAGGGTGATGTCTGTGGAGCTGTAGAAGAGAACTAGAGGAGTTGACCAAAATTTGTGATTGACTAAATAGGCAGGGAGAGGAAAAAGGACAAA
>NW_011888783.1:14862008-14902432 GCF_000151845.1 Pteropus vampyrus | reverse complement strand
TACTGAAATATTTTTGAGCACCTGTCATGTGCCAGGCACTAGAAAGATTCAAAGATGAACAAGAGACAGTTCCCACCCTTGGAGGGGCTGATACATGGAGATGACTATTAAATGCTGAGATGAGTGCAATGAGTGAGCTGAGCATCTGGGGAGCATGGGGGAGCCACATCTAACCCAGCGGTGGGGTTTTAGGGAAGAGTTCCGGGAGAAGAAAGAACCCTGGGTCAAGTTTTGAAAGCCTTAAGTAAGAGGTGGAGTTAGTATTTTTAGGTGGAACAATCCAAGCAAAGGAAACTTCTGGAGAAAAATTTTGGAGGTAAGAAACGGTATATGTTACCTGAGAAGGACAAGCACTTTAGTCTTCAGAGGAAAAGGCAAAATGGTGGTAAGAGATGAGGCCGAAGAAGTAGAAGAGATTCCTCATGGCCCATTACAGAGGTTGGATATCTCGAGCTAGGAAGCAGATCCATTCAAGTCTTTTAAGTGGTGAAGTGAAGACGTGGGTTTAGATGGCTCAGTCTAGCCCATGGGTATGGGGAATGTTTCCAAATGGGCACTAATAATGTGCAGAGCATGTTTCTGGTTGCATGAGGGTCTGGAAGACAATGCCGTGCATTCTGAGTGGCCCTGTGTCCAGCTGCAATCGAGGTTCCCCTGGGGAGGCAGTGAGCAGTGTTTCACGTGAGCTATTCCAAACCACTCTAAGAAAGGCAGATACAGGCCTGAAGCTTGAGAGCCTGCTGAAGAATGCTGAACAAGGAATGTCATCATCATATCTTGGTTTTAAGATGACCACTGGGGCCTCAGTGTAGTCTCCATGAGAGCAGAGACCAGGTTTACTACACTCACCTCTTGAACTACATTCCCAGCACAAATGCCTGGATATTAGAAAACACTCCATAATTGTGTTGCATGTGAATGAATGAATGAATGAATGAATGGTAAGGCTGGAGGCAAGAAGGATGACAGTGGCTGCAATATAAGTGTTTGAACTCATAGCAGTAGGAAATGAAAGAACAATCAACAGTAGGTACGGACTGACATGGATGTCATTTGGGCATGAGGAAAGAGTTAAGAAGGAATCTTAGATTTATGGTTTTGGAGACTGGGAGGATGGTATTATCATTACCAAAATAAGAAATGTAGGAGGAGAAGCTTACAGGGCAGAGAGTCAAAATGAGTTCAGTTCCAGGCAGGGTAATGCTGAGCTATCCATGGCATCCCCCAGGGAGTTGGCACTGCTTCTCTGGAACCCAAGGGTGACCTCAGATGCATATGCAAGTCTGGCGCCACTGGCCTAAAGGTGGTAATTGAATTCACTAATGTGCTTTTACACTAAAACAGAGTGCAAATAGGAAAGAGTAGGACAGAGGGTAGAAGGATTAACTCATAAGAAACTGCAGCATTTAAGGGCCGGAGAGAAGTGGAACTTGCAGAGGAAACTGGAAAAGATTAATTCAGAAAGATTGGGGAGAAATTGAGAGACCAAAATATCCGGGAAGCCAAAGGTAGATCCAGATGCAGGAAAGAAAACGTGGTGGTGTCAAATACTCCAGCGAGGTCTGGTAAAATGAGAACGGAAAATGCCATGGAAGTTGGTAATTAGTAACTTCATCCAGTTTAATTTGAATGGAGGGTAGGTGGGCGAAGTCATATGATTGGAAGAATGTGAGGAAATAAGGACAATGTAGCTAGATGATTCTTTTAAGAAGGGTAGAAGAGGGATGTAGGTAGTTAGAAGGGAGTATATATTATACACATTCAACTGAAAAGATAAAGTAACAACGATAAAACTGAACCTGGGAATCTCACTTAATTTAAGATTCAACACATTCACATTTATAAAGTAGTAACTTTATGCTGAGAAATATGCTAGAACTTTCACATGCTTAATTTTTTTATTATGTAAAGCTAGCATTCTTTACAGTGAGTGAACAAAGTTGAGGAATATTCTCTTTCCTGTCAGTGGATAAAAATAGTCTCGATTTTTTTTTAATAGCCTGAATTCAAAATAATATAATTTTCAGAGACATTTATGCATTGAGATCTTTCTTCCCTTGCTGTTAATATAATTATTCATTGGCTCAATACATTCAATAACATTTGTTTGATCAATATACTTTGCCTATTCCCTTTTTCACTACATTTTTGTGGCTTTGCTAAATCCCTTGGGAAACATTTCATAATGTGCTATATACTACTTTACCTGTGGCTAGGTATGGCTTTATAGCCCTCTCCAGGCATTCTGTAAATAAGCCGCTCTGCAAGAACCACAAGTAGCTCTAAAACAGACATAGGTGACACACAGATCTGTCTGGTCCCTTTTTGTCCTCATTAGTTCATGAGACTGTACCATTTTGTTTTCAAGACTGGCTCAAAGTGATTATAATTGCTAACAAACACCAAATTCATCTGTGTTTACCCATCACACTTGGCAATGTCGCCCAATTGTAGATTCTCAAATAAAAATAAAAATAAAAAAATCCCAGAATTAAAGTCGCCTCTTCCAGTTTCCTTCGCTCCACATTGTGATCTCTTTCCAAATACTGTAAACTGTATCTCAATTTAACCTTTCTCCTACTTCCCTTCATCTTTGCTTTTTGGGTTAGGCTCTGATCGTATCACCTTGGATGATTACAACATCCTATCACCCTGGCTTTTATTATTTTTCAAGGTTTTTTTCTAATATTATCTTCCCAATTATTCAAAAGCAATGGCTGTCTCACCCATAATCATCAAGGGCCCCTGCTCCAGCTGTTTGGAAGGGGCGTGGAGGCCCCCATCGTGAGCAGCTCCTTCCCACTCCCCCATTTCCACTTCTCTATGTTATTTCATCGATGCCAGAACACTAAAACTAACCCTTAAAGGAAAATGGTTTTGTTTTTGTTTTCAGAATTTTCCAGTATGGGAATGAAATAACTTTTATCCCAGCCAAGAGGACATGAACAACCTTTATCCCAACATTGCCTTTAATGTGTCCCTTCTCAAATGAAAGCCAGCCATTTGTACATTGTAAAAGGCCATGAATCCACAGACTCACTTGTCTATTTTAACTCCACAGAAAAATTAATTTTTTCACTAGCTCTTTTGTTCCACATCAACTAGTTCCTACAAGGCTACCATTTTCTGCCCTCCTCAGAACGAACTCTATTACTTGATTGCCATGTTGTAAAGTGACACTAAGGAACATTTATAATACCTCTCGAATGGTCAAATATGGTAATTCCCAATGGTCATGTAGAAATAAAATGTGTGACTCCTGAACATCCTTTCTATTAAAAACCTCCACTGAAATCCTGAAGCAACTGCATTGGCAGTAGAGACTACAATTGGATCAGCCGCTTTTTAAAGGTCAGTAAGTCTCTTTCTCTCCCACATCTCAAAAACTCCTATTGAAATAGACGTAAAATCCCATGGACATTTTGAGACGCATACAGGGCCACTTGCCTTGCAAATAGAAGGCAAGTTCATGGCACCTGCCACATGAAAAACTTCTATGAAAATTCCATAGTCACCCATCTTTCTTATTTTTCTCCCTTCAAGTAGAAAGTTCGCTTCTACAGTGAAATTATATGTTTTTATAATTTTTCTTACAAGAAATGGCATTTTCAAAATCATTTTTTTTTTCGTGACCAAGATGCTGTTTAGAGTGGAGATGGAGATGGGATGGGACTTCAAGCAGAAAATAGTTTGAGGCCATGTTGCTAATGATAGATGATTAATGAAAGGTAGAGTTAGTTAATGGAGAGAATGAGCGAGGGCCAGCAAAGGAAACTTACGTTCCTCCTCTAACACCTCTCTATGATCCCAGATGATCAGGCCAGGGAGATTCAGTCCCCTATTTCCTTGTCTATGAAACAATATTCACAATGTCTCCTCTTCACACTTCATAAGGATATAGGATAGAAAAGAAAACATTTGTTTAAGTGAGGTTTGTTTTTTTTTGTTTTAGTTTTTTTTCATGGAAAGTGGTATCTAAAATAAGGTGAAAGAAATCACCTTTATATATGCTTTCTGCCAGCTTTATAAATTCACTATAAGCCAGGGTGGTTTCTGGGCTTCTCTTAGGAATTTTTCTGTGGGTCAGTAGAAAAATTACTGCCTTATCTCCTATAAAAATAAAGGATCAAAGGATCATGGGTACAAAAAGACTTTTGTACATCTTTCTACCTCCCGATGGGACCCACCACTCAGACTGACAGGAAGCTACTCTTCTTTTTCTGAAACTCTCCTGTTTCTTTATTATGTTAAATCCAAACTCATCAAGGTGACTGATACCTTTTGTTATATAAAGAACACTTGGTTACTCCTTTCCTTTCAAAAGAGTATGCATTACAGAGGCTGACCTCTCCCCATCCCTGCTAAGACTCCCTCCACCACCCTCCCACAAAGATACAGAAACCATGGTATTCATGCTGGGTGGGGAAAGTACTGTATTTTCAACAAATAGGATTCTCCGGTTAATTGAATTCTCTGGCCAACTGAAATTAAACCTTTGTATTTCAAGCTATCTTCATTCTTTAACAAGTTCAGCACCGTACACGCACATTTGTTATATGACTGTGATTTGCAGGGCCACAGGCTATCTGTCCAAATGTTAGGTCTCATTGGACAGTATTTTAGAAACAAATAAAGAACATATAAATTATTGGGTTTCATGCGTACTGCTCTGAGAAAATGCCCTAGAAGATGATATTTTTAAAAACAATTCTCTTTGGTTAACATTTTATCATTTGCCTTTCTTTTTCCAGTTAAACAAGGAGAATAAATCCAGTTGTCTGAGGATTGCTGTTTGTTGAACTAGGATGGATTCTAAAACCTTAGCTAATTTTACTCCATAAAAATAAGGAAATCAAGACAATACAATTTTCGCTAGTATCATACAAAATCTATCCCGTTTCTATCTCTTTTCTGGTTTCAAAATTTGGAGGCAAAATTTTAGAATGTTAAAAGACATTAAGTTAGAGCATATTAGCCACTGTAATTATACTAATATTTCTATTTTCAAGCTTCCTGTCCTCTTTGGATGTGATAATCATCTTTTTCTCTCTGTAGTCTCCAGGGGACTTAGCCCCAAGATCCACAAACCTTAATAAAACCCACGGCTGCAAACTTCAATATTTAGAATCGTCGTCCTTACCAGAGAGACCTCTGCTTAGGCTTGAGAGCATGGACTTGGAGTTGATGTGGTTTACAAACCCTGGACCCACTAATTACCATCTTTGTGAACTTAGGCAAGTTACTTAACATCTCCGTGCTTATCTGTGAAACAGACAAAATAGTAGTATCTGCTAGGGTTACTGTGAGGTTAAAATGAGATAACCTGTATAAAGTGCTTAACATAGAAAGCCCTACTTAAATTTAGCTTTTTATTGTTTCGCTCATCACTTCTCCTTGGCCCTACCTAGCAGTATTTCTCAGAGGAGTTCTACAGACCCAATTCATCATAATTATCCAGGGAGTTTATGAAAAATGTAGATTCCTGGTCCCCACCTCCAAAGGAGTCTCATTCAATATGTTTGGGGTGAGGTTTAGAAATGGTATTTTTACTAAGTTCCCCTCAACTGTGACATACCCAAAAGTTTGAGAACCACTGCCAATAGCGGTTCTAAGAAACATTTGATTGATTTGCTCTGCTAACCAGTAGGTTTTCTTTAACTTGACTTTTCTGCTCCGATTGGGTCTGAGCCTTTCCTCTACTCTAAAAACGCAGGCAATTCATGCCCCAGTGTTGTGGACTCTGGTCATTTGTTGGCTGCCCAACATTTGAACCCCAACATCTAAATTCTACATTGAATTAGTCTTGGTGGGAGAGAGGGCACCCACCTTCCACTCCAAAAACTGAAGTAGGAGTGTCCTCCTCCCTCACTCTCCACACCCCCTAAGCCTTCCACACAAGCACGCACCAGAGCAAAAACACTTGACTCAGGATCAGCCTCGCAGATATTCCCACCCAGACTTTGAATCATGGGATGAGAAGCCCAAGGAATAAGAGATAAATGGTTGGCGGGCCAGTCAGGGATGGTGTGGCCCACAGCCCTGACAGTGTGCAGAAGGCCCGGTGTTAGGGAGCATACGCATCCCTGCCCCTGCCAAGTTTGGATAAAAATGTCTTTGATGAGGTGGGGGAAAGTGGCTTTTTTAGTGTTAAGATGTTCTACAATTATGCTAAAAGGTAGACAATCTTAGGAATATTTGATAAGGTTCAGCAAAGAGACAAAGACTCCACTGGCATACTAACACACACACCAGAATTATGCTCTGTGCAGTCAGTCAATTTTTGCAGGAGAAAGTTTTGCTTATTAGGATAGGCAATGCCACTGTTTTTGACCTTCTACTTGCAGAACCTGAAAACAATTCCCAGCTCCTATTCTAAGTTTATGAAGGTAAAACCACATGAAACTCAATGCCTGGACTTAATGAGAATGGGAAGAAGAAGCAGAACTTGGGGCAGTGGGTACAGCAAAAGAGAGAGAGTACTGGGTAAAACAGAGAAGAGAGAAGATGGCCACAGGGGCCTCCAGGGGTGGACATGGGTGAATGGGAGGGCTGTTCGGTGTAAGGAGGGGCCTCCCATTCCCGTCCCCGGTGCCCATGGAAGACAGTGAGCTAGAAACAAGCTCCTGTCCTTTCTCTGACCCTCCCACCCTGTGCCCTCAGGAATAGGAGGGACTTCAGTGATGGAGCTATCCTGGCCCGCTCTTCCACCATGCAAAACCTTATAGGACACACACACATTGCCTTTCGAAGGGAAGATTGACAGATTTGAGGGATAAATTCCATTCAGAGGTATGCGTTAGTAAGGTCTTTTGGCTGAGGAGCTAGCAATACCAAGGCCCATGTTCTTGAAGTACTAGGGTAGACCAGAGATTTGATGACCTTTATTGTCTCTTCCAGCTGAACATTCTATGTTCTGTGAATATTCTACATACTCTTTATTTAAAAATATGGTTTTTATCAACCATGGCTCTGCCGCATTTTAGGCAATTCCTTTACCATTCTGAGTCTCAGTGTCCTTTTATCTATGTATTGGGTGTAGTGGACACTGAGTTAGTTACCTACCCGGTGTACATTTCCCACTTCTTCTTTTTTAGTACAAACCTCATTCTGTTCTGGTATCCTCCACCTCTCTGCCATATAGCTATGTATGTGCCTCAGGGCACCCGAACCCCATGCCCAGCCACAGGAATAGAAACCACTGGTCTAAAAAGAATCCCGTTCCTTCTGCCAATGATTGATTTAAGAAGTACATGTGAGGCAACTCTGGCCAATGAGGTGTGTAGGGAAGTTTGCAGGAGGGCTTTTGGGAAAAACAAACAAACAAACAAACAAACAAACAAACTGCTTTATCCTAAGAAAGAGAGCCTTAGGAGAATTCAAAAAAAAAAAAGACTTCATTTTCCTCTGATAATATTTGGGCTTTGTTGTGATGCCTGGAACTACTGCAGCCATCATCTTACCAGCTCGGGTATATAGGCAGCACCAGTGACAGGAGTTTGATAGAAATAACTGGGGATCTGAATGATAATGTTGGTTCACTGAATCAACCAACTCTGAAATATGACAACAGCTCTGAACCAAAAGAATGCACTTACTAATTGTTACATTTTGAATTGAGTTTTCTGTTACTTGCGGCTTAATACATCCAGCTGATAGAGTGGCTATAACAATATCATAGCATATTTGTGAGGGCCTAGGCAGATAAAATATATAGAAAAGCATCAAGTAGTATATAAAAGTAAGACATATTATTATTATTATCATGAATGAGTGCTTAACTCTCTGCTTTTCACATCTTCATGAATTTTATTTTTTGGAAGATCTTTGAAACAAAACAATTTCTAAATATAACTAACATTATCTCGACACAAGGGAAGATGGGAAGATGTGAAGATGGAAAATAGATAACTGACCTGTGACAGCTGCAGGAGCCAGCCAGAGGAACGGCCTGGCACTCCTGGCACCTCCTCAATGGGGTGGTTCCTGCCTGGCCCTTCAGCCCACGTGCCCCAAACTAGCTAAGCCATTTGAGCATTTCCTTTTACCACTTTCTTTACTCTTCTGCGTATCATTTTCTCCCTGTGCTCCCTTTAACTCCCTATTGTAGTCCCATTGACTGGAATGACACTCAGTAGCAAAGGCAGGCATAATCAATGTCGAAATACAGGTGGAAATCGGCCCCCGGCTTTGCAGCTGCGCCACTTTCTCATTCCCTTGAAACTTTATGGATGGCTTTTCTCTCTCATCACAAAGCAAATAACAATGCCGTGGAGCTTGAGATAGGGCTGCAGTCTATTCCTCGATGGGTACTATTTAATTCTAGGTGTGTTTTCCACTGAGGACTAGAGCAGAACAAGACCAAACCTGAAACATCTTTCCTTTCTTTTTAAATGATTAGTGCACAGAAATGTACCTCCAAGACAGAGCTGGTATACAAAGGTGAACTGTTCTCTCAGGCTGTGCCAATTTGGTTAGACCTTGAAACCAGTTATGGTTTCATTTCTAATCTCATTTCGGAATTTGATTTTAAGAGGATATTTGCCTAGGAGGAAGAACAAGTGGGATGAAAAGTCCTGAATTCTAAGGGACACACTGTTCTTAGAAAATCTTGTTTAGACCTCTGATTTAAGCTATACAGAGATTTCTATAAAGAATGAGTATACCCATATCTATCTATCTATCTATCTATCTATCTATCTATCTATCTATCTATCTATCTATCTATCTATCTACCTAATCTTTCAGATCTCAAGACTTCAAGGGACCTCAAAGCTACCTAGTTCAATTCCTGGAAAGATTCAAGAAACAAAGAGATCAAGAGACTTGCCCAAGATTAAAATCAATAGCAGTAAAAGTAACCATAATGGTAACTACTATTTATTTTGCTCATTCTAAGTGCTTTGCACTCATCAATTTAGGCCTAAATTTACCCTATGTAGTGGATGTTAATCACCCCATTTTAGAAATGAGAAAAGGGAACTTTAGAAATGTAAAATATTGTCCAAGTTCTACCAGCCAATAAGCAGCAATGATTCTCAGACCTAGGACTCTGAACTCTAAAGTCTGCTCATAGCCACCCTGCCAGGTTGATATATAATATGTTATATCAGATGTCTATATATATATTTCCTACCAGATGCTAGTAGACCCTATGCAATCTTACCATACCAAGATAACACTTATATTCAGAGAAAATGGAAATCAGAGTAAGACATTATATTTTAAACTTTTATGGCTCTTCATGGTTATTGAATTCTAACCAACATTCATTCTATTATAAAGAAAAAAAATGAGCCTCATAATATGATCTAAACCTACTTGATGCTTTAATATATTAAAATAGCATTTAGACAAGATATAACTTGATCTCTTTTCAAAGCACAACATCCTCTTTCCTTAAAGCTCTAAAGGATGGTTCGAAACAAGAGTAAGTTTCTTTTTTTTTTCTTTAAGTATTAACACAAAACACCTTGACTTTATCCTTTCAGATATCCCCTATTTATCAGGCTGACATTTTAAAATTTGGGTTTGCTATGAAAATAGCTTACCCAATGAAAGAGCATTGTGTTGGGCCAATGTCTTTTTTTGAGCACTGTGACTCTTGGTTTCATTGTTCTGTTTTGCTGCAGAATTACCATTGCTATTTTTAAATCATCGCTGTAGACTTGTCAGCTTTGAACTACTCCTCCTCTCGGCTGCACGGGCTGCCTTTTTTGTGCTACTGATAAGTTATCTCATGTGTAATGTTTTTATGGCTTCTCATCTATTTATAATTGCTTCTCAAAAACTAGAAAATTGTGTTTGTGCCCTATTCCGCCTCCCCCCGCCCCCCAATCTACATTACCCCTCTGACTGAAGTAATAACCTGTCATGCTTAAACAATTAACGTAATGCAGAGGACACTCGGGCCTCCTACATCCTGCTAATGGAACACCGAATGTGGCTTTAGAAAGTCAGATAAAAATGTGTTTTCCATGGGCCAGTGCTGCATTATGGCAAGCCACTTTCGCAGGCACATTACTGACATAGGACCATCACACTGAGTGCTTCTCATGGGGCAGCAGCCCACCCCCACCTGAAGTCTGAGACTCAGCGGGGAGGTTTTCCTGACTCAAATGCAACTAGTACATCAGAACTGTCATTTTATGCTGTATGTCACACCGTGGTAGTGCAATGTCCATGTCTTCCGACTGCTGCTAATTTCTAGGGTATGGTTCTGAGACATATCCCTGGCTTCAGATTATACAAGATTTGTTTTCATCCGTACTAATTCATTTATTCATTTATTCATTCATTTACTAACTCAATAGGTATTAATGAACAAAGTTTTTCCAATCTCTTATCCCATAGTATCCCCAATTTAAGAGCTAGTTTATCAAACATTCCTTAAACTCTTAACCTCTGCCTTTTAATAAAAATGTACATAATGGACAACATTTCTGAGCTCTTCACTCTAGTTCTTTCGTGGCAGAAATGCCAAGGGGGACAGAGATGGTATTAAGAGATCAAGTCTAAAGAGCTCTTCTGGAAAGAGTCCAGGCATGCCGTGTCTCCCTGCATTGTATTTAGCATAATTGTAGCATAAAACAGTGGTTAAAGGGCATGGACTCTGGAGCCAGTGAGCATGGCTTTAAATTTTGACTTTACTATTTAACTAACTATCTTGGGGAGACTACACAACCCCTCTGGGCCTCAGTTTCCTCACCTGTAAAATGGGAATAATAATATCTAACCTCATAGGATTGTCCTAAGAATTAAATGAGTAAATACAAAAAAAGCTCCTCAGACAGAGCACATAAGTACTTGCTGTTATTATGCAGCAAGCACTGTGATTAGTATATCTCATAAATTATCTCATAAATATTATAAGGCAAGCGTTATTTTTACCTCAACTGAGAGATGATAAAACCAAGATTTAGAAGGGTTAAGGTACCCAAGGCTGCTCAGGTACAGTTGGGAGTGAAGCCAAGATTTCATCTCAGACTTTCTGCTAACGGAACCCATTTGCTTGAAAATTCTGCTGTATTGCCCTGACTTTTAGCTTTCTAACCAAGCCAGGTTGGGTTGAGTCAGGTGTGGTGTGATTTGGCCTGGCTTAGGTTTGGTTTACGGAATCATATAAAAGTACACAAAACCCTTTAGAGAGTATAACACTCTAATCAGCAGTATACCCCTCATCATGTATAAAATTGTGCCTTGATTTTCTTCATTCATTTCTTTTCACCTTCCCAGGATTCCTGTTGGTGACTAGGAAATTCTTTTTGCACTCTGGAAGAGGAATTCAGCAGCAAGAAAACTGACTTTACTGAATTGGTTGCTATTCATGAAGCAGTTTTACTGGAATAAAACTGACTCACACCAAAGGCCCTTTTTGAGTCTTTTAAGTACATATAGATGCAGATTCAAGGACAGAACCTTCCTATAATTTCTAATGGAAATGGTATGGAAATAAATACCAAAAAATAACATGTAGACAATGAAATGATGAACTGCCCTGTCATCCCTTCTGAGAAATTCAAACTTTTTCTTCCTTCCGTGCGTAGAACATACAGCAGGAGTGGAGCAGGGGCCATGATTTTATAGGCAGGCTTCACATTCTTCAGGGACTGTCTGACTGTCACACTGAGTAGTTTTACATACCATCAAATAGATTCTCTTTGTTCAGAAAAGAAACAGAAGCCTTATCACATATTGTTTGGCTAGTTATTTTAATTTGAGTAATGTGAGATATTAATTATGAATATCTGTTGGGTACTAATAAAGTAACTCAAGGAAAAATCAACAATGGTAACAATTATTGAAATAATGGCTAACTTTTATTAAGTGCTTTCCGTATGCCAAACATTTGATATATGTTATCTAATTTAATCCATATACTACCCTATGAGGTAGGTACTGCTTTTGTCTGTACTTCAGTTCAGAAGTACAGAGTGTTGAGTATTTTTTAAGTATGGCAAGAACCGCTAACTTTTCACCACAATTTGTGTTATTCCTTCCATAGAATCAAGCTGCCCAGCTAGGAACTACATTTCCCAGCTTCCTTTGTATCTTGGTGGCACAATGTGACTAGTCCTCACCAAAGAAAGCCAGTGAAAGGGATGTGTGTCTTTTCTAGCCCTGTTACTCATTGGCTGTGCCTTCTCCATACTCTCTACTTGTTTGCTGGTTGGATGCAGAAGATGCTGAGGTTCTAGGAGATACACAAACCACAAGATGAAGGAGCCTCATCTCTGAATCACAACATGCAATATTGCTCACCAGGAACAACAGCGCTGGGTTGTTTCATGGGTGAGAAATAAACTTCTATTGCATCAAAGCATTGATAATTTGGGGTTTATTTATTACAGCAACTAGTGCTATCCTAAGTAATACATGAGATTAACCTGGAGGAGCCAGAAAGCAAATCAGGGGATTCTGACTCCAGAGTCCTCATTCTTAACCAGTACACTGGAGTGCCTCTCAGTGAAGGAGGCAGTAGGTCCTTCACCATGGCAGAAATGCAAAGGGGGACAGAGGCAGTATTAAGAGACCAAGTCTAAAGCACTCTTCCAAAGAGAGTCCCGGGACACTTGTGCCTCACTGCATTGTACTTATCTTTGGCTACTTGGTGTCAAAAAACTCAACATTATTTTGAAATGTGGCTCATAAGATGTTCACATTTCTTATTTTAAACTGAATGTTAGCTCTGTTTTCTGAGCACCCACCAAGAAAAAGAGACTGATTTGAGAAAGAAAAATAAAATAATTATTCTAGATACATTTCTGAGTGAATCGGGTAGTTTTTGATTCTCTAAAATTGAGAAGTATGTTCCTAATGCAGCTGCACTCAAACTCCATAGCACAGATTGTAAGGTGACAACTCTGAATAGATTTGGGTCCTAAGTGAACTCAAGCAAACCGGTGTCCAAACCCTCTGTCCCATGCCACCCCGGCACTTTTCCTCAGCCCTCTGGTATCCACGCCTCACTGCATACCTTTTTTTTATAAGCTAAATTTTCCGGATGGTTATGATTTTAAAAATCTCTGGCCTCAGAGTGCTATAATTACCTCTTGATGATGTAATTAGTAACAAAATTTAACAGGGTATCATGGGACACCTAGAACCTTTCCAAACGCATCCACCTCATTTATAAAGGTTTCTCCCACCAACTGCCCATAAAACTGGGGCTCCCAGGGTAGCAGGACCCACCCATTCCTAGTGAACACCGCAGACTGACCTATGCAATAACATTAGGTTGAAGAATATTATAAATGTTGTCAGTGACCAGTAACTCACAAGTGCTCTCATTACCTTAGCAGCAGCGGAGGCAGGTGTGCTGAAGTTAGCACCCTGGGAAACATAAGACATGATGTAGGGAATTAGTCATTAGTCCCCATAAGGTGCGTTTTTCTCCCACTGTGGTGATGCAGAGGGTTAATGCGAGAGCTCCACTGTGAGAGCTGAGCCAGTCTCTGGCAGCTTAAACCTTGTCTAATAAAAGCTATGCAGGCCAGCCCTGAGTTCACGTGAGATAGGGATTTTCCTTCCAACCCTGCCCCTCACCTGCCACTCCCATCACAATGAAGACTGCCAAAAGAGAATTGGGCATAGTCCTAAAGAGACGTTGTAAAGGCCCATTACAACAGCCTAATGTCCAACACACACATCTTCAGCCTGGATTGTGGCTGCTTGCTTTTTTAGGGTTTAAAGTTTTTGAAATGTGAACAGCAAGAAACTGGTTAGCAGCTAATTTAGCATGTGTGTAAGGAGAGCTTTGTGGCATCAGATGTAACAGTGTTAAACATGACAGCAAAATTCTATAATCTGATAATATTTCACCTCATCAGTGATAAAGAAGAAGCTAAATTTTGGAAGTCCCATGGGACTCTGGAAACTGCTACAGTTAGTTTAACAAACCAATGGCTCTGAGACTTTTGATGGAACTTGGATACACAGATAAGTACGCAAAGTGCCCACTTTGTATTGCTGGGATGAGCGCTGAAATCTAAAGTCATCTGTGACTTGAAAGAGGATGAAAGACTTGTTCCCAAGTAGCGAAACTATGCAGAAATGATATTTGACTTACGTAGAGTAAGAAAAGTGCTTCAGCAGAGTTGGAATACAAGGCTTGCAATGAGAGAGATCTCCGTTAGAGTAAAGAATAAACCTAATGCTGAATGGGAAACTAAGTATTCCCCAAAATGAAGGCAAAGCTCAAAGTTTCTGATGTTCTGCCTGAACCTGACTTGAGTTTACCCTATGAATGTTAGGATTAAATTGAGAATCCTCAAAGAAATTCCATCAATCGGGGTAGAGAAAATTGAAGACCCTGCTACTCAGGGCTGTCTTGAACATCAAAACCCTCTTGAGGTAGAAAGTTTTAATCTTGGAGTCATCTTGTACTAGCTATGTTATCTTAAGCTATGCATTTCTCTCCTCTGAGTCTCATCAGCAAAATAGAACTAATAATAATATCTTTCCAATTTACTTCTTATATTTATGGAGGTCAAATGAGGTAATATAAGAGATCTACTAAAAAAAAAAAAAAAAAAAAGGAAAGATCAGCTTTTTCCTAAATCAGAGAGAGCCCATCATCTGAAAACTTCAAGTCCTAGTCAAGGAAATGGTCTTAACCCTTGGCAGAGTAACAGATTGGTTTAAAGGCTAAATATTTATGGAAATGATCTGGACTTATACACCAGGTATTATATTAAAAAATACTGTTTTGAGTGAGGCGATACTAAAATGTATTAAGGCGAATACATGGTACAGTTAGCAGGCACATCTTGTCCTTCCAAAGCAAGGAGCACATGGAAAGTCTTCTTTTACACAAGTGAATGGCAGAGGCACCATGTATGTGTAAGTCCATTGTCATGATGACATGCCTGCTTCTTTCCTACTAAGTAAACATGGTGTCTTCTTTTTAAAGTGACCCATGAGTCATGTCCCATCTCTGTCCCAGCAAGCGGGTGTGAATTGAAATTCCCATGCCTCCCCCTTCACTACCCATCCTCTCTTGTTCGCCAAGTTAATTCCATCAGACACACACCAATAAGAGTTGCCCCGTGGCTCTCTCCCGTGTTATTTCAGAAGCCCGTGAGGTCTCCCCAGTGCTAGGGCCACTCCACG
This sequence comes from Pteropus vampyrus, assembly GCF_000151845.1. NCBI lineage: Eukaryota > Metazoa > Chordata > Mammalia > Chiroptera > Pteropodidae > Pteropus > Pteropus vampyrus. The sequence goes on along the minus strand of NW_011888783.1, from coordinate 14,887,324 downwards.
CCAATATTTCCTAAGCACTGTAGCCAGCTGTACCTTCCTAAATGGCACGTTAAAGAAAATTTGTGATTCACCATGACTTACTCTAACTCCCTTACCTACTGGTTAAGAGAATCCACGACCTGGCTCACTCACCTTTCAAAACTTTCTCTACTCACAACCTGTGCTTTATTCAAACTAAATGTGTTTTATAAACATACAACACATTTCCCCACCTTCCTGACTTTGGCCAGACCACTTTCCTCCTCTACTTAAGGTGTGACATTCAAACCAAAGGCGAGTTCGTGACAGTGCCATGCGTTTGTCCGTATTATTATAGTTTTCTTGAAATAATGCCTTGCTGAAATGTGGCTCCTATGTCAAACATTTTGAAACCCCCTGACTGAATTCATCCTTCTATAGGTATTTAGATTCTGCTCGAAATAATTACATTTTCCTTGTAACAGTTATTAATACGTTTGCTGGATTCTATCTTATAGACTGTAAGTTCTGTGAAGTCAGGAAACCATACCTTACCTTTACTTTCTCTGGTTGCTTAATTCAGTAAGTGCTTGATATTTTTTAAATGAATAAGTGTGTTAATGAATAAATGAGTGAAGCCTTACCTTTCTTCCTTTACTCATGCTGTTCCACGCAAAATGTTCTGCCTTTGGCTTCAAAGTACTGCGAATCCTTCATTGTCCAGCTCAAGGCTCTTTTGCTCCATAAAGCTTTCCCCAAACTACCTCAGACTTCACTAACCCTTCTGCTGTATTTATAGTTTATATGTCAAAAAAAAGCCAATTATCTCCTAAACATTCACTCTCTGTTTGAAGACATTGGTCTCCTCTAAAGCAGAGGATCTTAAATCTGAGATCCATGGGTAGAATTAGAGAGACCATGAACCCTATAAATTGACTGTAAATTTTTATGTAAATATTCAGGTCATTAGAGTGCCCTAGAGCTCCATGGTCCCCCCAAAGTTTAAAAGAACCACTGTTCTAAGGGGAATGTAATCTGCTTTTTTGGAGAGGAGGTCGGGTCTGCCTTATACCTCTTTCCTGCTTCCCTCAGTGGCTACTCAAGCATTAGGAACAGAAAGCAGACTGTCCTTGAATGGCTAGAAGTGTTTCCTTGACAATTCTTCTTGACTTCCACCATGCACACATGGCACAGCCCCCTTCCTGAGAGGTGGTACGAAGAGCTTAGTAATGGCATTGCAAGTAGGTAAGCAAATGGTCTCAGGATTGTGGCATGTTAATGCCTAAACTGAAGTGGTAGAAGAGCACCTGGCTTCACAGAATTGCCTTTCTCCATGTGAAGTTCTATGACAAAATGGGGCAGGCAATGCCATTGCTTTAGGAAGCAGTGAGCCCTGGACCGTTCCGGGTAGTTAAAAAGTAAACCCTTGAAGAAGCTGTCTCCTCTGAAGGCAGGCCTGGCTTGGTTCTGGGGGCTCAGGGCAGAATCCTCACCATTGTTTGCTCTTCCCTCTTTCTGCTTGGCCTAGCCTGCTCCAGTCACCTTGGTGCCTTGCAGCAGCACGAAGTCTAGAGAGCACCAGAACCCATATGTGTTGAATTAATATAAAATAGTCTTTACAAAGCATGCTTTAGGGAGATGGTGTTAGTAAAGGAATGTCAGAATTTTCACTTGGGGTTAAGCAGCAGGACAAAATAAGGTCTATTATCTGCTGTAATGCTTTTATGAAAAAACAAATCTATGGAGTCTTTTTAAGTTACCAATGATGATGTTAGCTGTTTAACAAAAAGAGTTGGTTTAAAAAGAAAACAACGAGAGAAGTGTGATTGGTGATTTTTTTTTTTTTTTAACAAGCTGAATTCCTTTTGGTTTATCCTTGATTTAAGTCATGGTTTGTGTTACAAACTCAGAAAATTATAAGCGGCTTGTGCAGTAGTTGTTTCGATAAAACTCTCTTAAGTAATGATGATCCCACCTTATTTAGACAAGTCAGGGGTCAATATGGCCTTATTTGCTTCTGGTTTTCATTAGGGGCGCTCTCTCTGTAGCATCATACTTCCTACCAGCTCCTTGAATACACAGAGGATTCATGCTTCAGTTCTGCATGTATTAAGAATGCAGCCATAGCAACTACTAGCATTAATGAACTATTTGCTTATGCAGTAATAATTAACTTCCATTACATTACTTTGTGTGATTACTTTCTTAATTGCCTGAATTATGCATCCATTTAATATTTAATAACCATTCTCAGAAATCAGACACTGGTAAAAAACAAATTGCTCACAGTTTCCTTGCAATAATTAAGCTCACAAGAATAAATGAAACCTTTTAAAAACGAATGCCTTGTGATTATATCTTTGCATATAGAACAAGATCCTAAATTAGTTATTTATTAAATCTAAATTTAAGTCCAAATAGTGCATTTTTCACTTTCGCCTTGGGAAATCAACCTGCACAGTACCTGATACCAACAACAGAATTAAGTGCCTTCTATTTTCTTTGGGAGTCACAAGCCGCATTAATATTTATTACCATGCAAAATTCAAAAGTCCTTAAAATATTGTGTGTTTATTATTTATTTCGACTTGGCATCTCTTTTACACAAGGTAAGTAAGATGTTTAGTTGGAGATTAAAGTGTTATGAAATGAGATCAATAGCTCTCCATCGAGATGGCCATTGTGAGCCTGCCCCATCCTTTTCCGCTTCCTCACAGCCCCACTCACACACAGTCACACACGTACTCAGGCCCATACGTTCACCTCCTAGCCCCCTACAAAACAGTGGAAGCACACATATGCAAGGTGTTTTTAACCAAGCAGGAGATTCATGGCAATTTATCCTCATACATTTACACTCACAGCCAGGCAGTTTGATCTCCTTGCCTTTTCAGGTTACCAGCTAGAGCTCTCAGAATCCCGTGCCCTTCAGCCAGGACCCAAGCAAAGCCACATGCTGATTTGCAAAGTGATAATGCTATTATCCTATTGTGCATCAGCTTCAGTTCCCATCGGCTTGCAAAGTCATCACTGTCTTAACAAATAAAATGTACGACTGCTTTATCTCAGGTTTCTTGGAGAATGGATTCTATTGAATCTGGACAAGACAGCTTTTTTTTTTTTTTTTAATCTTCCTGGGACTGCATCTGCAAAATTGTTCTGCCATTCCACATTGATTATGGCAGCCATGTACAGATGTGTTTATCTGAACCATAACCATATTAGTCTTAAGCTACAGGGACACTGGGATGTTATGTTACCCTGTGCATACATAATATACACAAAATAATGTGTGCCCCGTGGAAACGGGGAGGGGGTAACTTAAAGCATTTTATATCAAATGAGCTAGCCCAGAAAAAGAGGTGCAGCATAAGAGATTATGTACAGAGCGCCAAGAAAAAAGCTGAGATGAACCATTTTCCCACCAGAGGAGAGAATATTTTTGCAAGGCGTGGAAATAACCATGGGGAAGGGGTAGCACTGGGAGGCGGGGATTAGTTTGTAGAGAACAACTGGAGTTTAGGGTGTCACAAGTCAACAATGGCTGCTATCCTGAGTTTCTAAACTGAGCTAAATTGATGCCAATCTCACTGACTGTTGTTAGAGTGGGCAGAGTCATTAGGATTTGCTTTTTAAATGATCTCTCAGCCTGTAAGGCTGAGAGCTGCTAGCAAGGCAAGGTTAGAGAGAAAATGATAGCAGTATGTTGATGCTTCACAGACCTCATGATAGTTTCCGTCTGTCATTATTTACGTCTGACTAGATGCGTCATGTCAGCTACCTAGAAGGCACTTTAATATGAAGCCCTTGTTTGCCTCCGGTCTTGCGCAGCCAGACTGGGATACTATTATTTTTGCATGGCTACACTTAGGTGAAGCTTGCTTCAATCTTTCATTAATGACACACAAAAGAAATAAAAATGGTTGTGTCCAAGTTATTATACATGCTTGTATTCTAACAGACCTCATCAGCATTGCTCAGAAAAAGAAAAAAGTGAATTTAAATCAATAAACGGACATTCATTAAAAGGTTAGCTTAATTTTGTTTTAGCTTCTTTCACCAATATTTTAGGTAAAATTATTTTCTTTAGCTTTGGATTAGTGCCATTGTTATTGGATGGAATCAACTAGTATTTGATCAAATTTGCTCAGGCTGCTTAATATCATTTTATATCATTTTTTATAAATTCTATCAGTGTCACTGTAAGTAAAGCCACATGAAAAATTTTGTTTTATATTTATATTATTAAATATCAGAAAGGACAGATTTTCAAGCAACGTATTTATCCGTAAAACTATATACAGAGAGGCCTAATCACAGAACCCATAATGATTTTTAAATCTAAGGTAGGCTATTTCATACATCAGAAAAAAATATTATTATAGCAAAAAAAAAGATATTTATGCTGTCTTTCACCAATATTGTCTTAACAAATGAAACTATCACTTCTCTATACCTGTCCCTGGTAGAGAAAACAAATGTTAGCCAAAATGATTTCTAGAATGTTAGAATTTATTGACACTATTTTATATTAAAACCTGCAACATATCTTTTGCAGGAAGCACATTTTAATAAAGGCAAAATATTCTAGGTGATTTTTCCCTTATACTTTAAAAAACATAATAAATATAACTGGATTTAAGTGTGAATGAAATAATCTACAAACACATTTAAAAGACAAAAGCATATACATATATGTAATGCATCAATAAAAATGTATAAACACTTTAAAATTTTTCTTTACATGCATAATTTAGTACAAAGGCTTGAAAAAGATACAATTAAAAAAATAAAATAACTCATATAGACTACGTCTTAAGATCACATGTTTACAAAGTTTCCGCCAGGACTCTATATTTAAACAGCAAATAGCATTGTCGTATCTAGAAAATTAGTTATTACTCTAAAATGAATAGTTTAGATATGAGAGAAAAATGTATTAATCTATACTGCCTTCTGAATTCTAAGCATTTAATAGAATCTCAAGACTGCCGTATTAACTGAACAGATTTCTACCAAACGCCTGGGTCATTCTGAAATAGCTGGGATGTACAGTATTCAATCTCCTTATTTAGACAGAAGTGCTTCTACTGAAGTCTACACAAGCCGTGTAAGCCTAAAAGTGTACTGATAGAGATCTCTTTTTTGTTGTTGTTTTAAAGATCAGACACCACTTCATGAGATGATAGTTTCAGGTTGATGCATTCGTGTTTGTGGCATATTTTTATAAATTTCAAGTATAACGCTTTGTCAGGGCTAAATGAAATATCCTGCATATTTATATACATTTTCAGAATGTGATAGAATTTGCATTTTTAACCAATGTGACTGTCATAAACTACTAAGACAAATACGGTCATTGGAAATGGAATCAATCACATTCTCTCAACGTCTTAAATTTTTAAAATAATTACATTACAGCACATATGTTAAAATACTTTTTTTAAAAATGGTTTGTCCAAGGCGTTTTTCTTACCTCCTGCTCAAGCTACATGAGAGTTGTGGCGAAAAATGAACAGTAGGTGGCAGTCAAACCACTAAACTGCTTCAAGGCTTTATTAACTAGAATCTGTTGTTAAAGAGTAATAGGAAAGTGGTATATTTTTCCATTTTAAAGAATTCATTTTATAATTAATTTTGAAATACATTTCTAAGGTCCCAAGCTGCTGAAATATTGAGTTGATTGCATCCTTAAGCGAATGAGACTAGATAAAAGTCATTTAATTCAGGAACCCTTTCGGCTCTGTCTCTATAACTTATACATTTTAAAAAATTTCTCTGTTATTACTGTTTTAATGTGGGTCTTTATGCAGCTTGGTAGTTGTGGACATGATCAGCGCATTCTTGGGCTGGAGCCCAGAACTATGTGTCATGCTTGTATATCTTTATGCAGATTTTAAATAACCTGCAAGAGCTTTTCCCTCCCCTGATCTTATAGATTGAATGTGTATAACCCCTTTCTGTGCCTCAGAAATAAACTTGTTTATAGGGAGAAGGTTCCAGACAAGTAGCTGAAACACAGAAGAAACATTCTCTAAAGCAGAGGACTGTGGACAACTGAAAATCCAGACAGAGTGAGTGAAAAGTAGCTTTGCGTAAGAGGCCATCTCATCTCCACGAAAGGAAGGGCTTTATTTGGGGGGTTCATCCTCGTATTCCCAAAGTTGAGAACGGAATGCCAGGCACATAGTAAATGTTCAATGAATATTTGCTGAATGAATCAATGAGTAGCCAAAGTCCAAGTCCTACTCATTTCTCAAATGTCTATCCTGAAAGTTTTTGCTTTTCTTCAATTCTTCACGATGATAAAACTTTGTTCCCACTCCCCACCAGTGTCCCTCCCCAAAACATTCCTGTTAATTACCCTCATTGAAACTGACTTGGCAACACCAAGACAACACAACAGGACATAACTCCAGTCTAGTCAATCTGGAATGCCTTTCCTGTGAGATACTGGCAAGATTTGATTCCAAAAATCTAAGCTCATACTAAGAAAGGGCAAACTATGTTAAGCAGCACTGGCCTAAAGCCGAGGCAACTTGATTAATTTACTTACTTGCCCGTGCCTCAGTTTCCTCATCTGAAATGTGAGAATAGTAATAGTGCCTATTTTAATAGGGTGTGGTAATAACTAAACAAATGAGTACATGTAAAAAATCTTAGACTCTTGTAAGGCACATAGTGAGTCCTCAATAAATATCAGTTATTATTATTATATTTGTTATTTTTATTTATAACACTTAACAAAACAATTTTTGTTCATCCTTATTTGTGCATTTCATTGAAAATTGCTGTGACAGTGAATGGACTTGGTGATGTAAAGAAAGGTCTGCACAAAAGAACCAGCAGCTCCATAACAATAAAGTATGACATGGAAAGAGATATGTTTTAAGGTGACTGAAAGCTTGATGTTCTTTTCATTTCTTTTTCTTTTTTTTCTTTTTTGACCCAGTTTTAGGGACAGCCAGGAAATAATTAACAGCCCCTAACTCCTCTACCCCCACCCTGTGCTACTTCAGGTCCCAGTCCTACTGAGCTCTGAAAATATTTTTCAGACATTTAAATAAAGCTCACCTTAAACCAAGAACTCAAAAAAAATTCTCATTGATTTTGGATATTTCTCTCAAATCTATATTTCAGTTTATTAAAATAACCACCTTAAGGACAATTAGGTTAAAAAGGAGACATTATAAGGTAATTTCCTTCCTTTTATCCTTGTTGAAACAGTGCTGCATTTTGTCAAAACTAAATTCCGATCCCAAGAGGCCTTAAGTTTAGTTCAAACGTCAGAAAGGAGGCAACTCAAGCTGTGTTTACAATCTGGCAGTTTACTTCCCTCCTATGCAGATAGCAGTGGGTGAGCCCTATAGATCAGATTTTAAGGTGGCATAATAAGCATTTCCTAATCTCACTGGAAAATGTTTGGAGAAATAAAGTCCTTTTCTTCAATCCATTCATTCCTTTCTCTCCTCCTATGGCAAACCCTCTATGGGATTTTAGTAAAGAACTGTGAACTAGTCAAGTCTTAAAAAAAAAAAAATAAGTAATTTGATGACTTTCTGAGAGATAGGGTCCCTTTTTCCAGAATCTTCTATTCTCTTAGGTGACTCTGAGGAAGGAGGTCAAAATATTGAGTTTGAACAATTTACATATGAGACGTTGAGTAATTTAAAAATGAGACCTTCAGTACAAGACCCATTCGTTTAAATTACGTGAAAATCTAAGGTAGACGGCGTATAATTAGGAGCCGTGCAAGTTCTCAGGCAATTTCACTGGGGTTAGAAGATTGCTTTAATAGAATATGACAAGGTTCCTTTTGTTTTTCATAAAATATTGCATTCCCTCTTGAAATGTAACAAATCCTTAATGAAATCACAGCCCCTTTATTGTTAGGGAATACTTTTTATGTTTTGAGAGACCAACAATGTCAAAACAATTACTGCAAATTAATGATGGACGAACCTCAAAAGATTTAGAAGTTGGTTAGTTCAAACATATGAAGCCCCATGTGAACCTATTTGAAGGCTCTAGTCAAAATCTTACCTGATAAGGTGCTCCTATGAGAGATACAAGGGCCGATGCAATGCAGGATTGCTTTGGGGAGAAAATATTGGGCAAGGAGAGAGGAAATCTGATTTTTACTGGTTCTGTTACTCACGTCTTAGATTGTTCCAAAGAAATAAGTAGGAATTTCTGGACATGCTTTTCTCTTTGGTTTTCTTTTCTTTGTTTGTCAAGGTTGTTTATTTATGAAGATAAATAAATTATTTTCTGCAAAAAAAATGGAAGAATTTTGAGGAAAAAAACTTTTATAGTTTATAAGTATAATAGCAATTAATGGATTAATAGCAATTAGTTTCTGCTAAACCAGAAATACACACTTTTATTTAGTCCTCCACTAGTGAAATTATAGGTTCTGGCCAAGTCCATGAGCAAAATTACGGCAGTAACTGTGCATATTATAGTCAATGCCACATGCATTTAATGTGATTTATTAATAGCTAAGAGAATTGAGGAAGGAGCAAATCAGAAATTTGCTTTATAAATAAGTCATGCCAAACTAATCTCCTTTCCTTGTGTTAATATATGAATACTCATTGGTAAGTCAATATAGAATCCTTGCCAAGTAGATGTCTTGATTTTAGACAAACATCAAATTAACTAGCTTGTACTATCCTAGACTAGAAAAATAAGTATAGGCTGGATGATGATGCAAAACTAGAGTGCTCTGTAATTGTTCCAGTTTTATTTGGTTTCTTTTTTTCAATAATAAGGTTGAAGTCATAAAAGGCATGCCTATCAAACCCCCAGAGAACAAAAAAAAAAAAAAGAAAAGAAAAGATTGGGAGGAAGACTAGATGAGTTAGATGACACCATCAAGATTCAAAACACTTAATAGGCTGCAAGAGATACTAAAATAAATCATATAAATTTTAATAGGAATAGAGTCCTTCATTTATGTTCAAATACACACATAATACAAACTGCTCACACACATATATAAGAGATAAGGGACATTGATGTTTAGTGGTTTGTATATAAATGGCCATGGTCTTTAGTCGACTAACAGTGTGGCATGACTGCCAAAAATATTAATGTAATGACAGCTCACAAATAGACTTATGTCAGGCACTGTTCCAAACTACTCACAAGCATTATTTTATTTACTCTTAGTATCATCATTTTATAGATGAAAAAACACAATTAGACAAAGGGTAGTTAACTTATCTTGGGGCAGAGTTAGGATAACAGTGCCTGCATCTGCTCCCAGAGATGCTCTGAATCTCTACTTACATGACTTTCAACTCAGGGAAAGTAACTGCCCATTGTTCTCTGTACATCTTAAGTGGGGCAGGGATAAAATGCAATTTAAGCATACATAGAGAGGCAAAGCTGTAGGAAATAGAGATGCTTGTCTGGAGGGGAGAAAACTTGGTGAAGTCATGATAGGTGTTCTCAGATGTCTAGACTAGAGATTGTTAAGGAAAAGATTACACTTGTTTATGTATTCCCATAGGGGATGGAAGTCACAGGGAGGCAAATTCTAACCCAATATATGATCTTACCACATAAACGATCCAAACTAAGATATGCTGTCTTGTGAGATATAAGCATCTCATCCATGAAATGATCAAGAGGAGCCAGATCAAGGAGTGGTGCCATCCAGCAGTGGGAAGTTGACCCAGATGTCTCCTAGGGTGTCTTCTAAGATACAAAGGTTTGGATAATCAGGGGAAAGTTTGAATTGGAAACACTTGCGAACTGCTGCTTCTTTCCCTCCATTCGAAACACACACACACACACACACACACACACACACACACACACACACACACACACACACACTTTCCTGTCTCCATAGGAGCAATTACACTGATTTAAATCTGAATTCTAAACATTTTACTTAAACATCTCTGCCCCTTTAGTTTCTCTTTCTGTGAATAAGAAAGAAGAGAGAAAGGAAGATGGGAAGAAAGGAGGGAAGAGAAAATGAAAACATAACACAGAATAAGAAAAATAGATCTAGTCATGCTTCTCTCTTTATAACTTTCTAGACTTTTGTGACATCAACATGAGATAATAGGTTAGCAAGAATTTGGGGGAAGAGAAATATATATACTTAAAGCCCTCTGTAAATTCAAAACATTGGAGGATTATTTGTCTCCAGCAATTTGGCTCAGTATCATATGTGAATCCTAGATCGTGGGTCTGATACATGCGAATTAGTTAATTACATCCTGTCCTTTGACCACATGCTCTGTGCCCAAGTCAAATCTGGCATCTGGTGAACTGTTATTGTTAATTGTACCAGGGACTGTGGGAGAGAGAGAGAAGAGCTCAGTAAAAAGCTGTCCCACCACCAAGCGACAACTCAAAAGGGAATTCTTCATCATTGTGCATAGGGGTATCATCTCAGTACATAAAGGACCACACTTGTAGTGATGGGATACTTTTCTGCAAGTGGGGAAATTTTACGTTTAGATGAAAGGCAATTAAAATGGAAAATATAGACACATGTATACCCATATGTATGTCTGAGATAGACAGACAGACAGACAGACAGAGAGAAATCTTAGAAGATGAAACACAAAAAAATGAATGCCCAAGTCGATGCCCAGTTTTTATGCATTCCAAGCCAATGAAATATATAGACTCTTATTACCAGTCATCAATGCCTACCATCTGCCCCTTTACACTCACACCAACTTTAAAATAAAGGTGCAGAAATTATAGGAGATTATATAATAAACCAACAAAAGAATCTTCTAAATGGCTTTAAATGCAACTTTAAACTTAACAAATCAAATGCTACTATTTACACATCAGAGATGAAAACATAAATAGTTGAATTATATACATAATACCCTTAAGGAGTTGGATATTATATTATATCCACAAATAAAATAACGGATGTAGTAAAACATAGAAAATGGAAATGAGGTGGTTTATTTTTCAATTTTCCTAGATTTACATTAAGGAAGTACAATTGAACTTAAAAATCATAATTATAATACAGAGGTTAAAAGGTATTCAACAAGAGGAAAGCTCTTTAGCTAAGAAATGGTTTGGAGCAGGAAGTATTACTTATTGCTCAAAAGAGCAAACAAAAGAAGAATAATGTCAACCAGAGCTGGGGGAAAACTAACAAAAACAATAAAATGTATTGAAAGCATTTTGTTCAATTGTCATCATGAATTTTACATCATGGAATCTTCTTGTAATATAGATTATTATAGCACTTTTTTAAAGCAATAGTTTGAATATCATTCTTGAATGGCTCTGCAATTTCTTGGAAAGTTATGAATCTCTAAATAAAATGCCAAGTAGTCTAGATTACACCTATAATGGAAGACTCTTATGGGCTATGGGGGACATGGCTAACAGTCTACCAAAAGTTTTTCCCCTTCTTCCTAGGCATGTAGGTAGATTACATTTCTCAGCCTCTCTGGCAGCTAGATGTGGCCATGTGTCTAATCTCTCATCAATACAGTATGAGCAGAAATGATGTGAGCAATTTTCACTTCGCTTGCTTAAGATGGAATTCCTGGCTTTGGACTTCCACTCCTAACTCCTTTACCCAGGCTCTAATCTCCAGAACTTGGAAAATGATGTGTGAAGAACCAATTGATACAAATGGCAGGGCTGTCATCAGCTGAGTCTCTGATGGAGTTGGCAGAGCTTCTCTATCCACCTGAACCCCTCACCTTGGAAATGTTATGCGTGAGAGAAATAAACGTTTTTGTTCTGCAGGCTAATTTATTATTGAGTTTCTTGTTACAGCAGCTTAACATTTGATGCAATTAATACATAAGCTTTCAGAGTTATTTTCATTATTTTCTTATACACCAAAATGTTGGGTTTTAAGAACAGATTTGGGAATAGATTCAGATGTTTTAATAAAACTTACTGTACAAAATACAAAATAATAATAATTTGCTGTGCTATCTCTAAAACTTAACTAGATTCTTTATTTTGATTTTTGTTTTATTTTTATTATTTTTTAATTTTATTCAGTCATACAACTGTGAGCTTTTATAAAGAGCATAGTAAATTATCTGAGTTCAGAGAGTTTGAATGAAATGAGACTTCAACATGAAAACAACACTTCTGAATTTTCTCGAGTTATTTTATATCTAAGTTGTTTTAAACAGGTAACTGGGGCGGATGAGGGGCAGGCATTGAAGCTTACTGATCAGAAAAGAGCTAACATAGGAGGCCTGAGACTGCGATGGTCCTTACGAGTATGGTCCTTAGCTGCCATCTGAAAATTAGAATTTCAGGAGGGTTCCCACCATTTCCTAATTGGTAAGATTGGCTCACTGTGCCTAAACTATTTGTTCAAACAATGCAGTTTATGCTGAACAACTGCTTTCCATCAGGGAATCTAGACTCCTGATACATGCTAGGCCAAGTCCCCCATAACAACCTTGGGCAATGAATCTTTACTAAGTTTTCCCGATAGATACATGGTGTTACAATTTGATTTTGGAGGAATTATGACTCCACAGGAAGAGAATTTTTGGAAAACTGTACCCGGTTTCCTCCAGATTTTGTCCCATGCATCTTTTCCCTGTGCTAATTGTTTGTATTCTTTCACCGTAATAAATCATCTATTGAGTCTTGTGAGTGCATGTGAGTATTACCAAACTTTCACAGGACCTCCAATTGCCAAGTTCTCAATGAGCCCTATGAGGTTGGCGGTCCATGTGTCATCATCTTCTTCACTTTCAGAATGAGAGGCTGAGGTGAAGATTTGCCCAAGGTCAAGGATCATAGAGAAGACATGAGACCAGCCCTTCTGAAGCCTAATCGCCTATTTCACCTAACTCAGTTTTTGCAATCTATGTTTCTAACAGCCACAGAAGTCTGAGCGAGTGCCTCAGGGGTCATTAGTAGGAGTGGGCGACAAAGCCAAGCAGGAAGGCTCCAAGTCTTCTACGTGGCTTCATCCAAGTGGTTTCACATTTGTCAGTTTTATATACAAGAGTTATGCTTAAATTAGTATAAAAACAAAAATTCCATTGATTTTTTTTCTTGTTTGAATACCACTAAAATATATCTTTTGGTTCCTTGTAGGTAAAATTAAAAAAAATCAATGCTAAAAATTCATTTTTTTTAGGTTTTACTTTTGAAAGGTAAATATTACACCCATAAAGAGGCTCACAGATTTTAGCAAATGACTCTAAAGTAGATTTTTACTTAATCAGTAGTAATTATGTATGGCCACACCGTAAATCTTATTCTGCTCTAATACAGCATTTACCTATTAGTTTCTCTGTTATTTCCTTTGTCTTAAGTTTCTCTCTGGATTTCTCACTGCTGTCCTCTCTAGCACCTTGAATGCTTCTGTGTCTTTCACACATACTAAACCTAAACCTGAAATAGCTACAAGACCTGCCCTAGTTAAGTTGCAGCTAGGCCACTAAGGGCAACAGAAGATTAGCTATGACAAATTTACTCTCAGCTTTCCACAGACTCTGTTTATCAGTCATTCCTACCAAATCTATTGGCTGATGTAGAGAATGTAGACGTTGGAGCCTATAGACCTGGAATTCAAATCTGATTTCATCATCATCTAGCCATGTGACCTTGGGTAAGTCAGTTAACTTTTCTAATACTGAATATATCTGCAAGATGGCAATAACATCACATCACTCATCTTGAAGAGGTTGAAAGTATTAAAAGAAACAGCACCAAATCTGCAGAATTCTCTGCTGTATTTATGCAGCCCTACTGCAATCATAGTAAAGTCCAGCTTCCCCTAGACTTGGGGTATTTTTTCCCAGGGGCCGATAAGGAAACCACTACAAGTGTTTCAGCTGTATGATACAAAGGAAAAGAAAAGTTTTAGCTTCTTAAGGCATGAATATGCAAAATGCTGAAGATCTAGGACTGGAGCAGAGAAATATTTTAGAGTAAATTAAAGCTGACCATCAGAAAGGAAGTGAGAAGTAAGAGACAGAGCAGAGGGACTGGCTCCTCCTCTTGAGTCCCGTGTTCATGCAGGCAGCTGGAGCCAGCTGGAAAAGAGAGGCATTGAGGTTGGGTAAGCAAGAAGAGAGAGGAGAAACATGATCTGTTCATCATATTTTTTTATCTTAGATTCAGATCAATGACAAAATCTATAGATACAAGTTTTAGGCTGAAGCTTAAACAGAAGGCACCAAATTATGCCCATATATCATATTTCTTTACATCATGCTCAAAATGCCAACATATCTAAATCTGAGATGCAAGGGTGGGTAATAAGAGTTTTATTAATTATTTACATTGCAGTAATAAAAAGAGGCTTTAAAGAAACTGAATACTCAAGTCTAAAAATGTAGGTTTTATTTGGTCTCCAGTGGCATGTCGAGGAGGACCTAACCAGCCTCCAGGAACAGAACCTTGCTAGTTTGACCTTATTGCGGTGACATCAGACATCATAGTGAACTTTAATCCCCTGTTCAGAAATATGCCCTTCACTCCATGTCCAATACCCTAGGTATTATCCTAGATTCTTGTCCTCTTGGAAATATCTATTCTTAGCACACAGAGTTACCTACTTCTCTTGCCAACTCAAATGACTCACACAGCAGCAGCTTTGAACCTTGTTGACCACAGGTGGTAGTTTGGACGGTTGCAGAACCATGACAGCGATTGTCCAGAATGTAGCAATAGTGATGATCTGAAGAGCTTGGCCTTTTGAAAGTGAATTTTTGTCACCCATCTCATAGTGTAGTGAGTGCTTTGGTTGCCTAGGTGTGGGATCGGCCCTGTTGCTTGTGTCTCTTCCACCAGCTCTCAGTCTTTACTATATATAACAATACGCTATGCAACCCCTCTCTAACAAATTCCGATTTGCTAAATGAAGATTGGACACAAGAATCTGCTTTTTAAACAAGTACATCAAAGTGTCCTAATGCGGGTGATCCTTGGATTAGATTTTTAAAACTGCATTATCTCTCTTTCATCAGTAATATCTTAACTCACAATTGTTAATTCTACTATAAGAAATTCATGAGTTACGGTCCTAATGGAAGAAATAAAATAAGCAAAACTCTTAATACTGTAATGCTTGTAATGAGTTTCTCTCTTCTTGGCTTCTTAGATATTGTTGGGGGCATAGCTGGGGGTTCATATGTAGGCCGTGGCCAGACAGTGAACTCTACAAGGGAAACTGTTCACAATATAAAAGTTGGATGTATTCAGAAGTATTCTGGACGAGTTGGAAAGTATGCTGTTATGTTGAAGGTGATCAGATGTATCTTGTTACAATGAAAAGTTTCATCTGTGCCTCACACACTTGGAGGGATATAAAGGACAGCAAGTCAGACTCTTTTCCTAACTCCCAAATTCCTAGACTTGAAGTGTTATCAGGCTGTGACGAAGGCACATCTAGTAACTTCCAGTTCCGGGAGTTTTCTTTCCCTGCTATCTTCATTCCGTGCTAGATGTCTGTACCTATATGCATAATGCTCAATAAACACACACTTGCTCGTGCTAATATATCTGTGAGCATGATCATTTGCGTGCAAGCCAATGAGCCAGAAGAATAGACATCTGCATGTATGCCATCTTTAACTGGTTAACTTCCTATTACTTCCATTTGCTGCCACATCTTCTTCAGATGCTCCATGACAATTTCACTGATGGACATAAAAGAGTTATAGACATCTACTTCTTATTCTGATATTGCATGCCTACTATTAGTCGTGCATTTGCTAGGTGCTATATATTTAAAACAATGACTAAGACATAATCCCTGTCCTTGAGAGGCTCACGGGCTAGTGAGCAATACAGGAACAGTACAATTATTGACAATACAATTGGATAAGTGCTTAAATAATATAATGTTATAATGAAAGCACAAAGCAAAGAAGATTAAAAGGAGTGAAAGCAGAAAGCTTGGGCACGTAGGGAGGCTTTAGAGAGGAGGTAACATTTAAGTAAGCTCTTGAAGCAGGAGTTGAGAATGTGACAGAAGGAAAAAGCATTACAGGAACAGCAAACAACATGTGCAAAGCCTCAGAAATGTGAATGTCTCTTGTGTCTAGAGCAGGAGAGTGGGGCAGTGAGGATGGCGAGGAGAGAAGTGGAACACGGTCAGATAGTGAAGGGCCATGCTAAGAGGTCTGAACCATCTCTTACCAGAAGCAAGCAGGGAAAACTTAACCCAGAAATACAACTTGTTGACAATGGGTAGGAGGGATGGGAGAAAACGGGAACTGAAAGATTAATTTAGGAAATTTACAAACCTCTAGGCCTGATCAGAAACTAAGGCAGTAGAGAAAAAGACAATAGCATAGAGTTGAGAATGTTTTAGGGGCCAAATCCATCATCCTTGATAATCAATTGGATGTAAGTACGGAGAGAGAATGTGGCCTCGGATAAAAGTAGATGAGGATGACAAGTGCCGTAATGTGGAATATAGATCAGGGGGTAAGTTTGGTAGAAAACATAACAATTTACCATTTGGGGGGTTTATTGATCTAGAGGATTTAGAGGTGATCTGTTATAATAATGCTCAACTCATATAGAGTTGACAGATTTAGAGGGCAAAAATAAAAAATAATAAACAGGATCACCAGTTAAATTTTATTTTCAGATAAACTTTTGTTTAATACAAGTATGTTCCATGCAATATTTGGAGCTTACTCATACTAAAATTTATGAACGAGATGATTCTTGTCTATAGACACACACATTCTGCCCTGTTGGGAAGATTTTCAATTGACCCTGTCACCTCCCCATGCAAAAAACAGATTTGCCTCCATTTCTCATTTCTCTTGAGGTTGGTCATCTCTAGAGTGTCTGTTCTTTGGATTCACTTTTAAATCCATCTGTGTTCCCTAGTTGATTAATGAGTTAAGGAAAATCTTTAACATGTATTCATTTTATATCTGTGTGAGAGTCATGATTTTACCTTTTTCGAAAACTGTATTTTAAACAGGGCCAGGAAATGAGTCCTCTGCCATTGAGGACTGCACAGCCTGTTCACGCTGTAGCTGCAGTCACCATCTGCAAAAACCCTTCTCAGAGTTTCCGATCTACAGTGTATTTTCTCAGTTGCTTTTATCTGACACTAGTTAAACTGAGGGTTTTGTACATATGCAGAAAGTTAATAAAGAGTCATTATTAACTGTTCTGGAAAGTTAATAACTTCTAAATTGGAGGGACATTATACGATAATCTGAACAAATTAATCATTGAAAAACCAGCAGGAACTTAGTCCATTTTTAATTTGCAAAAACCTGAGAAATAAAAACGCTACACTTAGATAACCCAAGCCGGCACCTAGAACACAAACACAGTGATACAGTGACCTGTACCACTCCCAAGCTTTTCCCGAGAAACTCAGCCTGCCTCCCTCCCTCCTGTAAGGTCACGCAGTTTCAAGTATAGTCTTCAATCAGCTGCTCCATCAACGTTCTTCAAGTGCCCATTCTGTAGGCCTGGGTTAGGTGCTGAGGATATAAAGACGGAGAGACACAGCCCGAAAGACAGACAATTCCAACAGGATGCTGAGTATTACGGTGTCGGACAGACAGCCCAGAGAGGACAGGTCTCTCTCTCATCTTCACTTGCAAGTCAGCAAAGGCACTTAAACTGAGACCTGAAGGACACAAAGCAGTTGAACAGGTGAAGGATACGGAGATTCAAAGTTCCAAGAATGGGAATGGTACGTGCAAAGACCTAAGGGTGACAAAGTGCCTGGTGTGCTCAGAGACTACAAAACGTCTGGAACATAGAATGTAATAAATGATAGCGTGGAGGAAGGCCAGGGCCAGAAGTCTATATGCTACATCAGTACAGGAAGAAAAAAAGCAAATAATAATATCCAGCATTTCTCAGGTGCTTAGTAGATACCAGGAATTAAAATAAGCATTTCACAAATACTGTCTCATTGCATCTTCACCAAATCCTGAATGCTTAAGTAGGTTTTCCTTCTCTATATTGTATTTTAATTACAAAACTAATACATGCTTGTCGTAACATATTAAACAGTCCCTCAAACCCTAATCCCTATCAAAAGTGATGTTTTGGCTTATATTCTTCCACATTCTTCTCAATGCTCACCAGCAAATGTATAAATGTACAAACACACGCACGCACACACATTTGTATAAATATAGGTCTATACTATACATATTTTTTGACAATGGCTTTTAAAAGCTAACAACATACGTGGGCATTCCTCCAGGTCATTACATACAGATCTAAACCATTCTTTTAAGCATATGCAATAGTAATTTGCATTAAGAATGTACCAGAATTTATTAAACTATTCCTCTACTAATAGACATTCAGAGTTTTTTTTTTCTTACTACAAACAATACTGAAATAAACACATCTTTGTAGATATATCCTTTTATGCTGATGCTTTCATTTTTTGTAGGGTATATTCCCCTAAAGCGGGTATGCATACTAAAAATTTTACAGAGATACTGTAACACTAAATTGTTAATGTTCTTTAGGACCTATTTATTTTTATACCTCTGCAAAATTGTAGCAAATAAACTGTTTCTCCAGACAACTCCTTTAGCTTCGAGCAGAATGATGAGGTCCTCGGTTCTTTTTATGGTGAACCTGAAGGTTTTAGGCTGAATTTAACATATTGGACAATGAGGTCAAAAAAATATTGAATAATAAAACCTTTTTATATCCACGCCCTTCATTTACTGCTGAGGGATTCCTTACTCATTGCTAAGGTTGAGCAGGTGCTGGGCTGTCAGGCTGCCAGATTCTAGGGTGGAAAAGTCATCAAATTATGAATGAATGCCTGTCATCATGGTCACATGACATGCCCCTTCTGACTGAGCCACTCTGCCATCAAGTCCAAATTTATTGCTATAACTATGGCTTCGTTTCAAACATACACGAAGATATATGCTTAGAACTGTTTGCTACATAATATATTTTTAAAGACTTACGTCCATTATTTCCAACTAGGTTTGGAGGCTATGGCAGAAATGGCACTTTGAAAAAAATGAAGACAGCGGGAAAAATTTCGAAGTCCAAAGTTAAAACATTTTAAAATTATTTTAAAACTGAGATTTCCCCCCTAATTTTGACATCATTGCCCTGGCTTTTAACAAGTGGATGAGGAAGAACTTAAAGGCTCTGCTCTTTTCAAATATTTAGCAGAATTGCTATTATTAGCAGGGCTTAAAGTTCACTCTGTCCTGTGTAACTCAGGCAGCATCAGAAGCATGTTTAAAAGCTATTCTTTATGGTAGGCCTTTGTTAGTCTGTTGGGCCTTCATGCTTCCTTCAAAGCCCCTGGCCCTCAGGTTTGGGGACGTCCCCCCTTATGAATCTTGATCAGAGAGAGTCCACCTATTATCACTTGTGCCAGATAGTCACATTCCAGCCCATGGCACCAGGAGCAGTCATGCACCCTAGGCTTACCGATCAGATGCACCCTGCTCGACTTTACCATGGATGCTCAAAACCCAAGAAAAAGGCATTTCCTAGAATTAATTCTCGTGAAGGTAGATGCCATGTCCAGATGTGATCTGGCAGTTCTGGTGGACTAGTTTGGCAGCAGTATCAGTGGTGTTGGCAGGGCCTGGTACCAATCTGTACCAGAGTGGTCCAGTAGACCAGTTCTGCTGCATGGTTTTGCTCAACATTCCAGGAGAGAGGCAGAGCCTCTACACCTGTTCATAAGCCCTCCTGGAGATTCAGTGTGCTACTGAATATCCTTTAATAAACTCCCTTTCAGCTTAAGTTAGCCAAGACTGAATTCTGTTGTCTGCAACTAAGAAGCCCTTTAATAGCCTCTCAAAACTATTGAGATAAATTTTTGTGGTTTTAAAGTATTTAATACACTAAAGATTTAGGGTCATCATTTGAAAGCAGTTCACATCTCCACATCATTTCCAAGTTGACCCTGATATTACATTACTGCTCAGTGTGACTGAGTCTTGAGTCAGCTCTGGATTACTGCTATATTTTTCCATGTGTTCACACTCCCAGTTCCACTCTTTCCCAGGTTCTCTTCCTTTCCCACCTTCCCTGTATCTCACCAAAACCTGTTCTCAGGAAAGTTGCTTATATATGCAAAGGTGGCTATGTTTAAGTGACTTATGAGAATGTCCTACAAGTGGTAGGAGATTTAACAAAGGAATAAATCTAACTGTGGGATTCCAACATCAGCAAACAGGTAGGAGAGGTAGGAGCAGGGTTGAGAGGTGTGCTAGGACACCAAAAGTACCACTTCTTCCACATTAGCACAAGGCTATTCTAGAATAATAGATACTCATTCATGAATCATCCACATTCCAGTTGGACAAATCCATCCGTATCTGGCTAAAAGAACGAATGTGTCCTGGTGGCAGTATCTTGCTTACAAACCTTCACTGACTCTGCATCCCACCAGGACAAAGTCCAAGTCTCAGCCCTTGGGCCTCATCGCCTACCATGGCCCCTACTTGTGCTCCTAGTGAGGAGCGCCCTGTGCCCCTCCTCTCTGTGCCCTGGCACACCCTCTCACCCCTTACTCAAAGGTGGAATTCTGTTCATCTCTCGTACTCAGTTCACTCAGCCCTTCCTCTGTGAATTCTTCCCGCGCCCTCCCACCCAGTGTCCCGACTCTGACAACTCTGACGTCTACTCTCATCGCTGTCAGATTGTGTTGTCATTTATGTTTTCGCGTCTGGGCCCTTCCACCACTTTTGTGTTCCTGGAGAGCAGAGGCTGTGTCTCGGTCAAGACTGTAGCTTTCAGGGGCCCAGCAAATAGCCTTCAACAGACGCTTGTTGAGTACACATAGGCATACACGCATAAGAGTTTCTCCAAAGTGAGAGAGGGAAGGACCAAGGATCCCAGTCCTACAGACTTACACTTTGTTTTTAAACTTCCCCATATAACACTTTGGGATGAATATCAGTTGGCCAAAGGCCTATCTTTAGAGAGAAAACTTCCATTCAGCTCTCGTACAACCTGCCCTGGCAAAGCAAAGCCATTTCCCTGCCTCAGTGTGCTTAAGAACTAACAGCCGAGTGACACAGGGCATGAGCGTGCAGGCTCTGGAGTCGGCCTACCTGGGCTCCCACCCCAGCTCTGCTGTTCATAAGCTAGATGTGTGCTTTTGGACAAGTTATCAAACTTTCCTGTGCCTTGATTTCCTTATCTGTAAAATGGGTATAATAATAGGGCCTATTTCATAGAGCTGTTCTGAGGATTAATGAAATTATTATATGAAATGTTTAGAGTAGTGTCTGGCATATAATACTTCAATAAATGTTAGCTATTATTATCATCATTAAATTTGAAATCATTTAATGTCCTTGAACATTATTCAAATTTTTATATATGCAAATTCCACTAATGTATGCTCAATGATGCCAACATTAATCATATCAGAATTTGCCCCATAAGCATATTTTGAGCACAGGCTAACGTGCCCATATTCATAGGACTTCAACAGCCACCGTTTCACAGACTAGCAGTGAGAACAGATTTTTTTTTTTTCAGTGAACTTTGCCCTGACAGTTAACAAATGATAAGAAAGTTCACTCAGTGGGATTTTAAAGGCAGCTAAATTGCCCCAAGTTTAGACTACCTGAAGCTCTTATGGCAAAGCTCATCCTGGCAGCGGGGTTACCAAATCCATGACCCCTGCTCGTTAATATGAAGGGGACAGAGCAGAGTAAGGGGAGACCCGCATGAATAGAGAATGTGGGATGAAAGAGAAAGTGGTCCTTTGACATGCTGATGATTTCTCTTGGGAAAAACATACGAGCTTGTGAAACATGAGTTTTAAGAAGAGTTGCCTATTTTTCCCCCATTCTATTTTTCCGCATATATACTTTCTGCTAATTACTCAGTCATTATTTAAGATTATTACCAGAGCCTACTAAATAACAAGACGAACTGACTCAAAAGCATCTCAGATGAACTCATTTTTCTATCCTAACAAAAGCGTCCTCCTGTTTATTTCTAAAGACTGAAATATCAAGACAAGTATTTTCCCCATTTACCATGTCAATAACTGGTAAGTAGCTCAGGACAAAACGCAAGTTTCCACCAGATTATAAATTTGTTTTATGGTCCCCATTTGCCAAATACTCTACATTCATTTACAAATTAACCTCCAGCTGCCAGAGAGGGCAGGAAACTCTATTTAAAATAAGACCCTTTACTTTTGCATTATTTTTATCAGGATCCATTTTTAATTAGCCAACTTATCGCCAAAAGTATTAACTCAGTTCTAACTTCATTGTTAGAATAAAATGGAGCAAGCTTTTTACTCCTAACTATATGTTAAATTCAGCGTTTGGCACCAGGATTATTCAAGGGAGTTCCAAGAGGGATAGGAAAACATAAGGTAATAATATTACAGATTTCAGAGCCGTTATGGACTGAATTGTGTCTCTCCAAACTTACCCCCTCCCCCAGCACCTCAGAATGTGACTATTATCTAGAGACAGGACTTTTAAAGATGTGATTAAGTTAAAGTGGGGCCTTAGGGTGGGGCCCTAATCTGTTCTGATCAATGTCCTTATAAGAAGAAGAAATTAGGACAGGAAAAGAGACACCAGGGCGTGCATGCACAGAGACAACCACATGAAGAGGCAGATTTAGGGCAGAAATCTGCAAACCAAAAAGAGAGGCCTCACAGGAAACCAATCCTGCCAGTACCTTGATCTTGGACTTCGAGCCTCAAGAACTGCGAGACAATACAGTTCTGAAGTTTAAGCCACCCAATCTATGATATTTTATTATGGCAGCCCTAGCAGACTAATACTGAGAATTCAGGTATAATAATTCTCTATGGAGTGACAAACCAAATTCTTAAGCTCTGTACAGTAGTCAATGATATAGTCATAAATAAAATTGTTAAATATTTATCTTTGGTCCCTCTCCCTCTTGCCTCCTTTACCCAGTGCCCTTGGTCTGCATGGGAGCAGTTGCTGTGAACCCCACTCAAGTCTACTCTTCCCAGATGTGAGCTCCATGTCTGCAGCAGTCCTCCTCCTCCTAAAACTGTTCTCAAATCTTAGCCCGATGCATCGAAATCACTGAAGGGCTTGTGAAAGCAGATTGCTGGGCCTCACTCTGAGTTTCTGATACAGTAGATATGAGACAGGGCCCAAGGATTTGCATTTCTAACAAGTTGCTAAATGATACTGATGCTCTGAGAACCACTGTACTAGCCATCTCCTCACCTCAGCCACGTCTGCGATCAAAACCAGTGCCATGTATCTGAAGGGCCCAGACTAAGCTTATAAATTAATTTATGCTAATGCAAAGAAATATAGTACCCCTCCCAGGTTATATGATTTCATAGGGTCATTTGGAGAGAGCATTAATTATGGCTGAAAATGTCTTGCTATAAGTCATAAACAGGCTATATTATTTAGGGCAGACTAGTTGCTGTTACAGGTAGCCCCCAACCTCAGCAGCTCAGTAAAAGTCTGTGTCTCACTCAGACCAATGCAGATCGTGGTGTCATAAATAAAATTGTTAATTTATGCTTACTCTGCTCCATGCAGTCATTAAAGGACTCAGGTTTCTTTCATCTAGTGGCTCCCTATCTGCTATAGCCTTGGAGTCTGTCACTGGGTCCTCTATCTGGAGGCAGATGAGGGAAGAGAGGAGGATTTGTGGGAGACTTTTAGAGGCCAGGATTTTCACCCACATTCCTCATCCCCATCATTTCTACCTATGTTCCATTGGCCAGAACTCAGTCACATAATCACCCAACTTTGAGGAAGACTGGAAAATAGAGTCCAGCTGAGAGGAAAAGAGAAAAGGGTTGGTGAATAATCAGCCATTCTCTGCCACATGGAACTTCCATGAAATTATGAAACCAAGGCAATTTCAAAGTATCAGCCATGCAAACTTAGGTCATTTGGCATTCTTGGAAGAGAACTATGCAGTCATATTAATTGTCCTAGCTTCCTTGTACCTGGCCATGAAACAAGGTATCTGGCTATCCATGTAATCTCAGATAAATAAAATAATAGCCAGGCTGAGCAGACCAAAATGGTCAATAATTATGCATTCAAACCAGTTAATCTGGAAGCAAACATTTGCTGGAGAAGATAGGGCAGAGGAGGAGATACCATTTGCCAAAAACATCTACATATTATACATAAATTCTATCAGTTCACCTTGATGATCCTATCGAGTGTGTACTATTATTCTGATTTTACACATACATAAAGAAAGGCTCAGAGGAGGTAGATGAATTGACCCAGAAAGGCTAAGTGGGGATTTGAACCCAAGATTGTCCACCTGCAATGTCCAGTCTGTTTTGCCCCTTTACCATGCTGCCTCAACTTGGGTAATACAAGTTATATAACTTTTATTAATTTAGTTAATTGATTTAAATCAACTAAATTTACCACAGATTATTATTTGTCCCCAGAAAACTGTCAACTGCCCCCTTGGCTCCTAAGGCACCAGCTTTGGGAAAAAATTTGTTCTACTTTCACTCGCTGAGTCCTTCACCACACGGCCTCCCTGAACCTCAGTGACTGCATCTCTAAAGTGAAAGTCATCTCACTGTCTTGTGAGGGTACACTATACATGTCAGAGCACCTAGGACCTTCCTGACTTCCTCTCATGATGTAGAATGGAGGTGGCTACTCTGAACTGATATGGACAAGGGAGAGAGCCTGGGCAAGAAGATATGTGAGTACCCTCAGACCTGTTACGAGCCCAACGCCAAGCATTTCATGCACATGTGGGCACTTAGTAAATGTGGGTGGGTGGGGAGGTGACAGTGATAAAAATGAAAGCAAGTGCAACACATTGACAAGGTTTTATTGCACCCTTATCTGGAAGTGAAAGGCACATTCCGAGTTTTGTCCTGGCTTATCTAATCCTGCTTGATAACTGGGATCGGCCAGGATCACGCCCGAGGGCAAGGCCTGACCTGAGGTAATGGCTGCTTGGTCCTTCTGCTTCTCCATAGCAACCTCCTGTGGGCCCAAACTCAGGGCAAACAGAAACATCCAGGGCCCATGTGTCCCATCCCGCCCCATTACCAGCCTCCCCTGCAGTGTTGCTCATGAACTTTCCTCCACTCGCCTCCCCAGGCCGTGCCCTCCTTTGGACTATGCTTCAAGACACACTTGGCCTCCAGGAGCAATTTTTCTGCCTTCTGAGCTTCCAAGGGTCCTCTGAACTTACACTTCCTTGTGATACTTATTCCTGCTCTTTGTACTAGAAACAAATGAGGGCGCTCCCACAGAGGCAGTACGGTAGAGTGAAGCGAGGAAGGGCTTATATGTCACAGAGCTTTGCTACTTTCCAAGTAGGTGGCTTCAAGTCAATCATTTCACCTCCCTCTCAGCCTCCGTGTCTTCATCTGTAAAATGGGAATAAGAATACAGACTTCACGGGGTTCTCGTGAGGATTAC
>NW_011888783.1:14851393-14861958 GCF_000151845.1 Pteropus vampyrus | reverse complement strand
GGTGGCTACTCTGAACTGATATGGACAAGGGAGAGAGCCTGGGCAAGAAGATATGTGAGTACCCTCAGACCTGTTACGAGCCCAACGCCAAGCATTTCATGCACATGTGGGCACTTAGTAAATGTGGGTGGGTGGGGAGGTGACAGTGATAAAAATGAAAGCAAGCGTAACACATTGACAAGGTTTTATTGCACCCTTATCTGGAAGTGAAAGGCACATTCCGAGTTTTGTCCTGGCTTATCTAATCCTGCTTGATAACTGGGATCGGCCAGGATCACGCCCGAGGGCAAGGCCTGACCTGAGGTAATGGCTGCTTGGTCCTTCTGCTTCTCCATAGCAACCTCCTGTGGGCCCAAACTCAGGGCAAACAGAAACATCCAGGGCCCATGTGTCCCATCCCGCCCCATTACCAGCCTCCCCTGCAGTGTTGCTCATGAACTTTCCTCCACTCGCCTCCCCAGGCCGTGCCCTCCTTTGGACTATGCTTCAAGACACACTTGGCCTCCAGGAGCAATTTTCCTGCCTTCTGAGCTTCCAAGGGTCCTCTGAACTTACACTTCCTTGTGATACTTATTCCTGCTCTTTGTACTAGAAACAAATGAGGGCGCTCCCACAGAGGCAGTACGGTAGAGTGAAGCGAGGAAGGGCTTATATGTCACAGAGCTTTGCTACTTTCCAAGTAGGTGGCTTCAAGTCAATCATTTCACCTCCCTCTCAGCCTCCGTGTCTTCATCTGTAAAATGGGAATAAGAATACAGACTTCACGGGGTTCTCGTGAGGATTACGCATGTAGCCCAATGCATGGCGCACAGGAAATGCTCACCAAATGGTAGAGTCCCCTTTGCCTGTCCTCCTCCCCAGCGGCTCGCAGAATTCTTGAAGGCAGAAATGTTCCTAATTTTCCCTGGTGTCCCCAGTGCTCCACACAGAATGTGGAGCATTTGTAAAACAAAGAAATGGTAGTACTCAGAACACAGTCATTTACCAAACATGAATGAACAGATTAATTGCTCTGTGTTTTCTTGAATGTCTCTCTTTTCTCTTGTCTTTCTTCTCAAAAGATGATTAAGAGGACATGGTCTCAATTTCTTAGAAGAGAAAAATTAAACCAGTCAGAATTACTCACTAATTTTCCAAGGCTCATCCAAGCTTGTGCTGGCCCCCTGAGAGACATTATGGTGGCCCCAAGGGAGGCAGCAGCTGCTGCTCCAGACTGCCACTCCTGTGTCTATTCTGTGAGGCAGAGGCAAAGTCAGGCTTCTTGAGAGAGGGGGCTGGCCTCTTGCTCTGAAAGAGGCTATGTGGACGCTGGTGCCAGTACCCACAAGGAATGGCCAGGATGGGATCATCTAACCAACACGGCCAGACACTTTGAAATTCTGAGGAAAGTCCCAATGCTGAGATTTGGGCCTCTCTCTCTCCCTAAGGAGATTTGTGCTTGTTGTTAATGTGTCTTGACTTTGGCTCAGAATATGAGGTTCCCACAATCTGTTTGACTGAGTATGGCTTAGTTCTGTCTTGATTTCATGGTGAGACCCAGGAAGCAGTGGGAGGATGGAGATCCACTCTCTAAGGTGCTCAGGAGGCCACCACACCCAGTTCCACAGTGCTCACTCCAAAGCATCTGCAAGATTTGGATAGAACTGGAAGTTGAGAGAGAGAGAGAGAGAGCGCGCGCACAGGAAGGGTCTGGATGGATCTGGAACTCTCACCACGGCTGCTAGGGTTGAAGACATCTGGGGCTGTAATAATGACAGGACTACTAAGTAAAACGTACTGCGTACCCACTAAATACTGGACAAGGTACTATATACAGACTGTCCTGTATTATATTATTGGAGCTTCCCAACAACCTCATGAAACAGACCCAACCATTTCAGAATCAAGGAAACTAAGGCACAGAGAGACAGCCATTTGCCCAAGATCTCCTAACTAGTAATTGTCAGAGTGTGAACCATTACTTTGTATTGCTTTTGGTATTCTGCTATTCTACACTGCCTTTTCATTCTAGCTCAGAAATTCTCGAATTTCAGTGTGCATCAGAATCACCTGGAGGCCTTGTTAAAACATAGATTTCTGGGCCCCTACCCAGAGATTCTGCTTCCATAGGCCCAGAGGGGGCCTTTGCATTTCTTACAAGTTCCCAGGTAAGGCCGATGCTGCTGGTCTGGGGATCACACTCTGAGAAGCAAGGTCAAGGGCAAATTTACACCTCCCAGATCTTAACCATAACAGCCCAGGATATAGAAAATCAAATCAAGAAGGTTAAGAATTATAAGAAAACCAAAAGAGTTTATATAACGTCAACCTTCAGCTCTGTGGAGCAGAAACTATCTACAACTTTCTATTTACTAGTGATAACTACTCATTTTTTTCCTCAAGAATTTTATCAGCATCACCTATAAGTCTTACCTGACCAAGTTAAAAAATAGAAAAAGGGTTTAATAAGGAGTTCAAATAACTCTGGAGTCCCATTTTAATTTCTTGTCTTCTTGTTTAGTTTGTTGGGGGTGATTTCAGTACCCTTTCACCCAAGGTCAGAATGGACATGGAGATGTCACAGGTGGGCTGGAGATTATAATAGAAAAAGCATTGCTGGGAGTTCAGAGAACTATATCTAGTCCTGGCTCTGCCGCCTCTAGCTGTGTGTCCCTGAACAAGTCACTTTACCTTTCTGAGTTACACTGGATGGCCTCTGAGTTCCCCTCTCACTCTAGCTTTCTATTGTCAATCTAAAGCTATTGGTGGCTATTGGACAGTTTCATTGGCCGGGATCCGGAGACTGACATGGATGGAATCTACTGACAATGCACACTGAACTGTCTCTAGTGTCTCTCAACCAATTCTGAGACTCTAACTTGGCTTCTGGGATTTGAATCTCTGCTTTTTTCTCTGTATACTGGTGTGCCTCAGCACTCCAGATAGTCCTGTTACTGAAAGGCCCAGCTCCTGGCCCCAGCTCCCTTGGCACCAGAATCTCCCCTGGGAGATCCTTAGATTCCTGGGAAAAGAGCGGACAGACTCTTGTCAATAGAGAAAGCCAAGCTAGAACCCAGGGCTCTGTCTCCTCTCCTTTCTCTTTCCATTTCTCTGTCTGGGAGTAGGGTTTACAAGTCCCACCTTGGGTCATTTGTAGTGACTTGTATGGACAGCCCTCAGGTCCCCTGAATCTGGTGTATCCCTCTGTATCTGGACTATTACTATTTCCTTTAATCTCAACCCAGCTTTTCTACTTGTCCGTTTGCTGTTTTGTATCTGATTGAGTTCTTAAAATCTGAACTCACTTGACTTCCCTGGAGTTAGAGTACTTACAGAGACCCCTGAGAGACAAGCCCCCCAAACTGGCAATTACCACTTCCCCTTTCCCACCCACACCCACTTCGCTAGATGGCACACAAAGATTCTCATTGCTGGCCTCTCACACTCCATTGCCATTCCTTCGTGCTAAGAGAGAAGAGATAGAGGAAGAGGAGAGAAGGAGGAAGAGAGACAGAGAAAGAGAGAGATCGGTCAGAGATAAAGCCAAATTTAGTTTTACCCTCCCCTCGTGATGGCTTTATCTAAAAAGGATTTAAATTTCAAATGATAAAATATGCATTTAAAATTCCCCAGCCTTCTGCCAGTCCACCTCTGACCCTACCTTCTGCTGCAACTTGAGTTAACTTGAACAAATAAATAGGAGTGATGTTATTCTTTAACATTTCATTTATGAGAAAGGGAAATATGCATTAATGAAAAGAAAAAAAAAAGTTCACCGGTAGGAGCTCCCTTATTCACTTAGCGTGAATAACAGTGAAGACACAATTACAACTCAGTATTTTCGCAACAGCAAAAACCAAACCAGGCAGTAAGTGGGCAATTCCCCTTCTGTTCCAATATGCCCCAATTAACACAAACTGAGGAAGGAATAAATTTAAGCAGGAACAGCTTATCAACATACAATTAGCACTCAATAATTTATCCCTGTAATGCCAGATCAAATAAAAACATTGTGTCATAAATCACTTACTCAAGTAAGCTACCAACCCCTGCGCTGAAATGATCTTTTTGTTAATTCGCTTTCTATTCACCATCCTTCTGCCACAACAGGTTTGTTTTGTTTTGTTTTGTTTTGTTTTTGCTTTCTCAGATCTAAGACATCAAGGCAGCTGCGGTGGTATGTGCTATGCTCCAGAGTTCAAGGTGATATTAACCATAAAAAGAATTATAGTGAGGGCCAGCTCAGACCCACAGAGCATGCACCTACCTCCAGATAGACAGGCCATCAAATAATTGCAAATAAATAGGTCCTTTAACATTTCTAAGGAAAGGAATGCCTCATTTATCCTTTCTAAAGTATTTTTAGATCTCTCAATACTTACAGGTAGAAAAGTTTTTATAAATCTTCCATGCATAGCTTCTATTTTAAGTCAATTGACATTGGTTCTATGGAAATTAAAAAGAGCCTGTCATCATCCTCTCTATAATAGGGTCTATAAATCTAAAGGCAATCATTAAGTCACTCGAATCCCTTCTCATTAGTTCTTTCATCACCAGATCTTAATCCTTTAGACTTTTTGTGCTGAGCATCACCTCTTTGTAATCAGATATATTCTCCATCCTTTTCCTGCTAACTCTGTTTCCCAGACTCCCATGCAAATGATTTAGCCAAAGAGAACCCTTGAGGAAGACCAGAATGGGGAGAATCCGTGGTATTACACCATCTCTCTGTCCCGGGAAGTACAGTAGAGCCTCATTACCCATGAATTCCACATTTGCAAATTTGTCCACTTACTAAGATTTTTTTATAACCACAAAATCAACAGAGAGTTCTCAACTTACAACAGTTTGACTTAAGATTTTTGACTCTACAATAGTACTAAAGTGGTAAGAATTCAGTAGCAACTGTACTTTGAATTTTGGGGTACTTTACCTTTTTTTATTTGACTTGTTCTGATTTTCCATCTCTTGTGTAATAAATTCTCTATATTAAATGTCCTCTGTTTAAAATATTAGAATGGTTCCTGTTTCCTGATGAATTCTGACTGTACCCTCTCCATTAAGTCTATTTCCCAACTTCTTCATTTCTCTTTGTGGTAGGCAGGATCATGCAATCACCCCCTGCCAACCTCCCACTACCCCTCTCCACTCCACCCCAAATGTCCACATCTGAATCACCAGAATTTTTGAGTATGTTACTTTACATGGCAAAAGGGACTTTGCAGATGTGATTGAGTTAAGGATTTTGAGATGAGGAGATTATCCTGAATTATCTGAGTAGGACCAATGTAATCACAAGGGTCCTTAGAAGTGAAAGAGAAAAGCAGTAGAGTCAGGGAAAGAGATGTGAAGACAGAAGCAGAGATCAGAGTGATGCAGACATAAGCCTGAGAAATATAGACAGTCTCTAGATGGAAAAGGCAAGGAACAAATTTTTCCCTGGAGTCCCCGGAAGGAATGCAACGCTGTGGACACCATGATTTTAGCCCATCCAAACTCATTGTGGACTTCCAATCTCCAGAGCTGTAAAATAATAAATTCGTGTTGTTTTAAGCCACATAGTTTGTGGTAATTTGTTAAAGCCACAATCAGAAACATACTCTTTTTGAATCTTCTGTTTCTTCATTCTTTCAAACTGAGGGGCACAAAGTTGGTTTCGAAATTTATTTAAGTTCTGATATACAATGACCATTCCTGGAAATATCTGAGGAACTTACAGGAGATGACAATCACCGAGAACTGGGAGCATTCTACTTCCTGAAACCAGGGAGCTGAGAAGATCTTCAACTTAGGCTTCTCCTTTCCTTACAGAAAATGTCTAACATATACAAAAGTAGAGAGAGTAGTATTATAAACCCCTAAAAGTAGTATTAAGTAGTATAATAATAAGTAGTATTATTATGTAACTGTCATCCAGTTTCAACAATGATCAACTCATGGCCAGTTTTGATTCACATGTATTCCCATAATTCTTCCTTCCCTGGACTATTTTGAAGCAAGTTCCAAGTATCATTTCTTTACAATGATTCCTCCACTTCAATATGTATCTATAAAAGATAAAGACTCTTTTAAAGCATGACCATAAAATTATTATTGACCCAAAATAAAATTAATAATAATTTATTATATAATCAATTATGTAGTCAGTATTGAAATTTCCTCAATTATTTCATGATTTTGTTTGTTATCAAGATCTAAATAAGACTACATTGCAATTATTCAATATTTCTTAAGTCTCTTTTCATCTATAGGATGCCCTCCACTACTATTTATTTGTTCTTATAATTTTTGTACACGTACATAAATTTATGTATGTGTTAAAACCCATAGTCTGGGTTTTACTGATTTCATTCCATGGTGTTGTCTAACATTATCCTCTGTTCTCTGTAATTTGGTAGTTAGTTCTAATGGATTTATTAGACTTGGTTTCAATTTTTTGGCAAGAATATGTTATAGATAGCTTTGTGTATTTTAACATACTATCTGGTTTACTCTCTTTCTGTAATGTTAGCAGTCACTGATGATGTGATATTGTGATTTATAAGAATTATATATATTTGGTCTTTGTTCTCATTTCTGGCACAGAGTTCCTAAAACTCTTGGAATTTCTTAAGTGTTGAGAGAGATGAAGGTGTCTTTTGTTATGTTAATGAGGTAACTTTTGGAAAGCGCTAAGGATGGGGCTGGTTGCCAGGAGAAGCAACCATGGGAGTAGAGGGTGGGAAATTTCAGTCTTAAGGACCCGTCCTACCTCCAGGGAGTGGAGAGGAGCTAAAGATTAAATCAGTCTCCAGTGGTCAATGACTTCATCAAGAATGCCTAGGTAATTAAGCCTCCATAAAAATCTCTAAAGGACAGTGTTCAGAGAACTTCTTGGTCGGTGACCATGTGGAGATTCAGGAAGAGTACTCACTCGGAGAAGGCATGGAAGCTCCTCACCTTTTCCCTATACCTTGCCCAATGCATCTCTTCCATCTGGCTGTTCCTGAGTTGTATCTTTTTATAATAAACCAGTGACCTAGTAAGTAAAATGTTTCCTTGAGTTCTGTGAGCCATTCTAGCAAATTAATAGAACCCAAGGAGAGGGTAGTGGAAACCCCAATATGAATCTAGTAGGCTTGTGATTGGTATCTGAGGGGTGAGGTGGGGGGGGTTCAGTTTTGTAGGATTGAACCCTTAACGTGTGGAATCTAATGCTATCTTTGGGTAGATAGTATCAGAATTGAGTTGATTTGTAGGACACTCAGCTGGTATTTGAGCATCTCTTGGAGGTGTGTGGTAATACCTCCCCTTCCAAACACACACACACACACACACACACACACACACACACACACACACACACTAGAATTGGTATCAGAAAGTTAGATGATCACTGCCTTAATTTATTAGGGATTACAGAATAGTGATATTCTAATTCTATCTTTTCTTCATTTATTACCTGAGAATCTTTTATAAAGTGTATTTCTTCTAATCAATTATTTAGTTACTGTGAGATACAAGAAAGACAGAATAAAAAGTTATTCATCCACTATGTAAGCTGGCTCCTTAATTTCTTCCAAAGGTAGCTGATGATGTTTCCTGTTTTAAATTATGATAGTCTCATGTATTTATTTTATGTGCTTCAATACATTACAGTCATTACTGTTACTGATGTTCAAATTGTCCCACATGTAGCCAATGGAAACTTCTGAGTTGACGCCTGAGCTTTTCTGACACAGGATGATCGGTCTCTGAAAGCTTTCTTGCTCTGTGTCATGGCAAGATGTTCCAGATGCATCTTATACATTTCCTACCCTCAGCCTAAAATCAGCCATTTCTCCCAGAATGCTGGTTCTTGAAAATGGAAAATTATATTTAGAGATGACGGTCTTTGCACTAAAGGTATTCATTACTAATGGACTGGTCATTGTTTCTTGGTCTTTCGGATGAATAGAGCTAAGAAATATATTTTCAAAGACAAAATACCTTATGAGTTTAAACTGTTAATTCCAATTGCAATTCAAGATTGTAGAGGTTTTAATTTAACCTCGTGGACCTTACATCTATATCTCATGATTCCTACTCTGAGAAACTTGATACACGGTGACAGAAACACGATTATTCATTCACTTTATCACATAATGCTCTAGAAGAGTCTTGGACAAAAAAAAATAACGACACTTCTATCTCTAATAGGATTGCTGAAAACAGTTTAATGTTTGTTTGCTTGTTGGTTTTACTGTACTTTTTTTCCCCTAAGGATATACAGTAGTCTCCCCTTATCCCTGGGGAATACATTCCAAGACCCCCAGTGGATGCCTGAAAACTCAGTACTGAACCTTGCATGTATTATGTTTTTTCCTATACTTATATACCTGTATTAATAAAGATTAATTTATAAATTAGGCACAATAAGAGATTAACAACAATAACCAATAATAAAATAGAACAATTATAACAATATACTGTAGTAAAATTTATGTGATGGGGCATTATTAAGTAAAATAAGGGTTACGTGAGCACGGGACCTGTGATTCCATGGCAATCCATCTGATAACTGAGAAGGTTACTAAGTCACTGCAGGTGGATATCCTATACAGTACAGATACTCTGGACAAAGGGATGATTCATGTTTCAGGCTGGATGGAGCGAGACAGTGTGAGATTTCATCACACTACTTAGAATGGTATGCAATTTAAAACTTATAAATTGTTTACTTCTGGAATTTTCCACTTAATATTTTCCAACCATGATTGACTGCAAGTAACTGACACTAAAGAAGGCATGGACAAGGGGAAACTATTGTAACATTCTCATGGTCAAGGGGAAACTACTGTAACATTCTCCAATAAAAGAGACCAGGGCTCCTTGGAGAAGCAGACAGTCTAGAACTGAAACAAGGAAAATACCAGATGAGTCTGGAACATTCTGTAGTGTGAGAAAGTAAAGAAGTGCTAAAAAAAATCATAAACCTATTGAAAGGACACAGAAGCCAATTTGAAGGAGCGCCCAATAACCAAAGCTGGGACAATTTGAGCAACAAAAAAATAATAATCACAATAGTAATGGTTTATAATCCACAGGACATATAATAAGTATCCATGTGTGTATAGTAAACTAAATAAATAATTGAGCAGGCCCTAAATATAAGAAAAGCAAGCGTCCTATGTTTGTGATCAGATATCGAGGCTCAGAGAAACTAACTTGTTTTTAAATTTTTTCTTTTCAGTTCTCTAATTAGGAATAATTTACCAATTAAATAGAACAGCAGCCAAAGTAAAAAGAAACCTACACTGAAATCTGTTAGCATCAACTATTATAGTCATCGTTCTCTAGATGACATATTGTTGCTATATATAGTTTAGATATGAGTAATGAGAATGTGATTGCAAGCCAATATTTAGGGAAAAGCAAGGCCTATCACAACCACAACTCTGATGGAATGTCTTGGTGATGGATGTATACTTTCTCAATTTATTTTTCTCTGGGATGCTTTTCTATTTAGAGTGTTAAATGACTTACGCTTGATGGACAGAAAAGGACACTTATTAATTGTGAAATCTTGGGTAAGTCATTTAACCTTTCCAAGATTCCTTATCTACAAAATGGGAATAATAATTGCATCTATCTCACACAATTATTTATAAGGATTAAATGAATCCATACACATAAAGAAGTCAGAATAGTGCCAAACATATAGTGAGCAACCAATAAAATAAACTTTTTAAATTTTTGTTAGAGAAATAGCTAAGAAATAAAAGGTCATTGTAATTGTCAGCTAAGTGTAATCTTATTTGAACATTTCTTTTCATAAATCATAGCTGATACAAGATCCAGGAGAAGAAGTTAAGGATGACAGTAAAGGAGTCACTAAAAGTAGAAGAAAATCTTAAATAAAGGAAAGGTTGCTATATTCATAGCAAATATAGAGGTCGTCATGCTCTGGAGTTCAAGAACTTCTGTTCCCCCAAGACCAACAGGGATGATAATCATAAACCTAAGCAACTTTAAATAGGAAAAAATAACCTAAGAAACATTTAATGGGAGGACCATTCTGAGAAAAGCAAGAGTTGTGGGAGCCTAATCCTCATAATCTCGATATTTCACATGAGCAGGTCATCTGCTTGGAGATAGAGAGTGGGAGAGCGACTAGAAATGAGGGAGACGTGTGAACACGTCCAGTATGGATCAAAGGAGAGGAAGAGAGACAGAGAGACTAAGAGACAGAGACAGAGACAGAGAGAGATAGAGACAGAAAGAAAGAGAGAGAGAAGTACGGTGGAAAAAATAAAAGCTCCCTTTTACTGAATTGGAGTATCCTTGTTCTCTTCCTTCAGTTCAGCATCAGAAGGTCCTGCTTTGCTGTCTGATGTGGTTGAAGCTGAAGTTCTGGCTTCATGTAAAGAATTGAAAATTCTCAATATTCTGTGATGAGAACTACAGTGCTTCTTTATGATTCAAAATCATTATGAGAGTTGGAGGTTCCTCAATGTTGGTAGTCACAAACCAATATATACATACATGTATACATATGTATAAACACACACCACACACATATATTTATATTAACATACACAGAATTATCATAAATGTAACTACACTAA
>NW_011888783.1:14847259-14851343 GCF_000151845.1 Pteropus vampyrus | reverse complement strand
ATCTGCTTGGAGATAGAGAGTGGGAGAGCGACTAGAAATGAGGGAGACGTGTGAACACATCCAGTATGGATCAAAGGAGAGGAAGAGAGACAGAGAGACTAAGAGACAGAGACAGAGACAGAGAGAGATAGAGACAGAAAGAAAGAGAGAGAGAAGTACGGTGGAAAAAATAAAAGCTCCCTTTTACTGAATTGGAGTATCCTTGTTCTCTTCCTTCAGTTCAGCATCAGAAGGTCCTGCTTTGCTGTCTGATGTGGTTGAAGCTGAAGTTCTGGCTTCATGTAAAGAATTGAAAATTCTCAATATTCTGTGATGAGAACTACAGTGCTTCTTTATGATTCAAAATCATTATGAGAGTTGGAGGTTCCTCAATGTTGGTAGTCACAAACCAATATATACATACATGTATACATATGTATAAACACACACCACACACATATATTTATATTAACATACACAGAATTATCATAAATGTAACTACACTAAATGCAGACTGATACAAATATATTGCATCATGGTAACTCAAATCAGCAGTTGTCATCAGTAACATCAGTAACGTGATTTTGGAAATGAAAATTCTTGGTAAATTTCCAAACAAAAAGAATGATCTCTTATTAATTAAATAGTACTGTATTCCTTGAAATTTCAGTGAGCATTAAAACTGAACAAAACTACTTTGTGCTTCTATATTAAATAGAATCAGGTTCAAAGTTCAGATAATTATAAACGGATCTTGTGAGTCATTCAAACGTCACATAGATTATGGCACAAATCTTCAATATCTAGTACTCCTGGCCTATGCTTACAAATGCCAGTAGTGTGCTCCAATCACTGTAATTTTGTGTAACCAAAATTGCACCCCCGCCCCAACATCTCTAAGATGTCTTCCTCCTCTCGGCCTGGAGGCAATACAACCACTGCTGAGAAGCAGTGATATATACTACCCATGTTTTTGAAGGGGAATTGGCAATAACCCAGGTGAAGAAACACTATTTTCAGAAAATACCCCTATTGCACAAAACATAAGCATGTTTATTTACTGTGATCATTGAGTCAGCTTCACAGGGCAAAAAGTATTGTAGACTCAGCTAAAGAGTCAATAAGTGACCTAGAACATCCTGAAGAGACATACGCATCCCTGGGCCTTGGCCACATCTGACTTTCCAGTATCAAGGCTATCCCAGCAGCATGCCACAAATCTATAGCTGGCATCCTCCCTACTCGTCATTAGCTGACCCTGATGCCCCTATTCACCTATAAGTGCCACAGACAGGGCACTGACAACAGTGCCCACTGTCCTGTAGAAAATGCTGCTTTGGATTACTACAATCGATTTTCTAATCCATTCAAAATTTCATTGATCTGTGTGTGCAGTATCTGGTAGAAAAGCAGTCACATCTGAGGGACCACTGAGTTGAATATAAAGAAAGAGGAA
The DNA here is from genome assembly GCF_000151845.1 of Pteropus vampyrus. NCBI lineage: Eukaryota > Metazoa > Chordata > Mammalia > Chiroptera > Pteropodidae > Pteropus > Pteropus vampyrus. Next base: position 14,849,908 of record NW_011888783.1, on the reverse strand, counting down.
GATGGAAGAAAGATGCACTGGCGTGTAATGATATGTTTATTTAGCCACAATAATTTCACTCAAGTTTCCTAGGCTAGTAGCCTGGAACCACTGGACAAGGATGTTATCTATCTCAGGAGATAAGGAATCTGGATTCTACACCCCATGACACATAGGTAAGTAATTTAAGTGTGACCGGAGATAAGTAATTTAAATTTCATGAACCTCAGTTGCCTCTCTCCTGCCCTCGCTTTTGTGTGTGAGTGTGGAAAAAATTCTCCATACCTTTCAGAAAGTTGGCAGAGTAAGTGGGCCCTTTGTGGCTCTTAGACCCATAATTCTATGACATTAGAGATTTAGCTTCTTTGAGAAGTTAGAACAGGAGGCGCTAGAAATATTTTAATATTATTAACCCTAGGGAGGATCATGAATAGGTTTCAAGAGTTAGCATACTCTCATTCCTTGGAAATTTTGGATGTATTTGTATATTTCTAGAGCAGTGGTTCTCAGATCAGGGTCAATTTCCCTCCCCCACTCCCTTTCCCCAGGAGACATCTGTCAATGTGTGGAGACGCAGGTGGTGTCACAGCTGGGGGTGGGGAGTTATTGGCATCTAGTGGGCAGAAGCCAGCAATGCCACTAACAATCCCGCAATGCACAAGAAAGCCTCCATAACAAAGAATTATCTGGCCCAAAATGTCTCTTGTTCAATGTTGAGAAACCCCGTTATAGAGTGAGGTTCCATAGTTTTTATCACATTTACAACAGGTCCACAACCTGAATAGGTTTAGGAACCACGGCTCTAGGCTTTGACAAAAGGCCACAGAGAATTCTACTTAGCACCCTGACTTCATCCTTGACTCTTCTACCTGCACCCAGGAAGGGTTTCCCAATTTCCTCTCCACACAAATCTCTAGCTCTATCACCACAGTCACCCACCTTGAAGAAAGGAGAATCCCAATCCAAATCCCAACTTACCTTTGAACAAACCGTCTCTCTAATGACCTGCTTCTCAATTCCCTGGGCCAATAAAAGGCCCTTGGCATTTCACCTTTTGATACCCTTACAATCCCGACATATCTTATCACCACACATATAATAAGCTGCCAAGTTCTTCTCAAGTCCAGCTGGCTACACTGTGACTCATGGTAGGTCAATGACAATTTCCTTGTTGCCAATAATCAGCTGCCTTTTTGCCCTGCCTGCTGTAGACCGTTTCTCCATCTCTATTCCCCTCTTCCACTCTATATAAAGACAAATCGGACCTTCTAAAAGGAATGACAAACCAGCAAAGCATCCTTTCTCACTAAGCAAAAGGGAGCTCTGCCCTAAAGAAGCAGTTGAATTGAGACATATGGGGGCTTGTGTGTTAGCACTTAGTAGGTTGGTTCTCAGAGCTAACAGAGGTTGAAGTCCTGTCTGTGAGATGCACTCAGGTCTCTGCACAGAAGGGAGACCTCTATGTGGTTTAAAACAACACCACAAAGTATAAAATCACACATTAAGCTACTGCAATAAAACACAGTCTAACATCACCCGACCTCCACTTTTATGTGCTGACAAATATTTAATTAAGAAATCATATGAAGCAAACTATTATACATAATAGAGAAGAAAAACAAAATGCAGGTGTAGAACAGAGCCCAGCCTGGTAGTACGTACACTTTTCATTTGCTTTTACCCAGGGGCATTTGTAGAAAAGATTATTTTGCCAAATATTTATCTTTTTCTTCATTTTTTTGAAGCATGTCTTTTCCAGAAAGAAAAAGACATTTAACAAGTATTAAAAACATGTGTTTAAACCATTTTAGAAAGTTTAATTTTCTTTAAAAATGGTTTCCGGAGCTGAGGTCTTCTCCAAGTTTCTGGAGCTAAATTTTCACCTGATCATATGTCAAGTCTGACCTGAACGACCCTACATGGGCCTCTGTCAATCACGTGGCATTTTCCTCGGACCTCCCACATGAGAAGATCCGCCATCCACTGGTATCTGCTGTAAGAGAAAAGCATAAGCGAGCAAAAGACCAGACACAGTTGTTTGACATGACGGATTTGGTTTTCTGGGAGCTCATTTCATATCATTGTGAAGTTTATAAAGCAAACTCCTGGAAGAAGGCCAGAGAGTTTTAAATACTATAGCCTTGGGTGACTCAAGCCCATAAACATAATCAAAGTCTGTATCAAGTTTATACCCAGTACAGTAGTAACAAATGACACAAAACGTAGTAAAAGATGCTGGACACCGCTCAGAGGTTAATGAAACATGAATAAAAGTAAACTGTCTCACGCACTGTTAACCAGGTCCATGCTGGGCCCCATCCTTCTAATGGGGAATCAGGCTGAATGAAAGGGAGGTGCCGGCTTCCGATAGCCCAGTTCCTGCTCGGATTTTATAGAACCTACCAAATTCACAAAGACAGATGAGAACGATGGTCGAGATAGCTTCTTGTAGCTTTGACTTATCTGGATTACATTTCTAGAGCTGATAAGCTAAGCTAAACCTGACCTTGAAGCTGGCAGTGTCTAAGGGTGAAGGGTTAAGTATTTAAAGAAAGGGGCATAATATTTTAGAAAAAAAAGAAAAGGAAAGGAAAAAAGAAAACAGAATGGCACTCTTTCCAGAGTGTCCTCCACCTTCTTAATTCAGAAGAAAGAAAGGAAAAAAAAAAA
>NW_011888783.1:14837706-14845634 GCF_000151845.1 Pteropus vampyrus | reverse complement strand
AATGACAAAAAAGCAAAAACACATAGGTAGAATAAACACCAATTTATCAAATCCTGCAATTCTTGGAAATTTTTTGGAAGAATACAAAAATAAAGAACTCATTTTTCGAAGAATAGTTGTGTGCTTATGTACTATGTATAATGTATGCATACATACATACTCTCTAAGTCAATTTTTAGATTTTAAGTTGCTAAATGAGTTTATTGAAGAAAACTAAAATTATTCTAAATTCATTTTTACTCGTGGTTAGCCTCCCAAATTCTGCTTAGGTGCTGTGATTAAACTTATGTGCTAAATCTAGTATTCTTAACCAAATATGTGAGCTTATAAGAAAGAATGAAAAAATAAATAACACCTCATTGATCTATATTGGTCCTTCACATCCCCCTGCAAATACGTTAAGACTCATTTTTCCTCAAACTACAAAGCAAGGTACCACTTTGAGGAAAACAAAATATAAGGTCTTTGAATTTGACTTGACATTCAGTGCATAAAAAAAGAAAATTGGGTGTATTATATTAAAGCTTTACCATACTATGTTCTTTTGGGGGAAGACCAACATACCTGAGAACCAGACGCCTTAAAGAAAAAAACTGAAATTATTCTATCAACAGAAAAATGGTCTTGTCTCTTGCCCTTAAATTGCTATATAATTGATAGTCATTTGCTCAAACTTTCTTGCCTTTGCCCACCATCAAGCAAAAGGCTATTGCTGAATCTGGTTTTTGGCCCACGCCAGTAATCCAGAACCAAATGGGAGTGGGGAAGAGCTAAAGGTTAGCAATTGAGATTTAGTCATCTGGAATAGAAGTCTGAGTATAGTTCCAAGCTACAGCACTAATCACAAAAATAGTCTTGGAGCTAAGATGAAGAAATCACCTGGCAAATGTAGGTGGGATCCAGAAAAAAAACATTGAGGGTAGTGGAATTCACCAGGAAACAATGCAGCACATTGATATATTCACTCTGGGAATTTGCTTTGGCTGCACTGTGTAGAAAAGAAGAGTAGGTCTTGCAAGTTAGACAATTGTCCTAAAAATGGAGTTGGTATAGGAAGGAACTTTGAGAAGGGGCATAGGAACTTTGAAAAGGCACCCTGAGTGTGGACATATGACCTTCTTCTGGACTATGCATCTGCTAGTGCCTTTTCTTCCCAAATGCTATGAGATTTGAGAGACAATAGAAATATCAGTAATGATTAACAACAAGACTAAGTTGTGGAGTCATGCTGGGAATAAGCAGGATGCTCATGACGAAAGAGCTGGTATGTAGAATGCAGGGGAGACACGCGCTGAAGGCTCTGTGTCAAGCGTGAGCAAAGCTCCATTCTAGGCCTTTTCCACAGCTTGTGGAGAGCTTAAAACAATGATGGTCAAGGTAATCTCTTAGGCCCAGTTTTTGGATTCCTTTAATTGCCATCTAAAAGCTGCAAAGTAGGAAGTCTTTTTTTATTTTTCTCATGGAGTCCATGAAGTTATAAAATCTCTTCTCTATCTTGTAGCTTGACTATCTTCTTTCATAGACCATTTCAAGTCCAACTCCTTTACTTGCAGGGTACATTTCCTACCTTTTCTGCTCCTCAGATATTTTTAAGATATATATATTTTACCCCTCCCTACCCTGCCATCCCTTCAATATATCCACCACTACATGGTCATGTAATCTAAGCCATTGAGATTGAGTTGGCCATTCTGACATTAAAGCGGGATCTAAGTAGTTCAGTCTTGCTTCAGGTCCTTGTAGAAAACCATGGGGCTTAAAATGAAATAATACTACGGGTTACACTGGTATATCCATTTGTTAAACTTATACAGTTAAAACTTTTTAATATATGTACATTTTCTCTTGAAAAGCTTAAAAAATTATTGAATAGGGGATAGAGAATGAGTAGAGGTAGATATGAAGCAAGAAGGACAAGAATAACGATAATGATTGAAGCTGAGTGATTGGTACATGGAAGTTTATTTTACTATTCTGTTTGCTTCGTGTACGTTTGAAATTTTAGATAATAAAAAGATAAAATGGTGGTTCTTCCATATGTACTATGCCACAGCCATGTATATGTCTTCATATATATAAATACACACACACATATTCTGGAGGAGCAGAGGCATTAGTTTTAGAGACATCTGGTTCTGATTTTATCACATGTGGTTCACTATTCATCCAGCAAGGAAGAGAGGGCGTTGATGTCTGTCAGCCTAGCCAACATTTTGCAGTGACTTGAGCATTTGGGTAATGAAGTCATCTTTACTTTTTTCTAGTCTCCAGAATGGAAGCTAGACAACTGGAACACATCTCCTCTGCACTGAGCTTTTCAATAGCACCGCTTTATATAATCCTCTCAATCCCTTGCCACTATCCAAAACGTTCGTCTGCACTCCATCACTAGAGATGAAAATGGAGTCTGCAATGTGATATCTCAGGGAACAGCCAGGTATGTGACTAAATACTTTCCCCTAAAATTCACTTCAACTGACGGTACTATTAAGGATACTGTTCTTCTCATTCTCATCTGGTAGTTTATTTCCTTTTCACTGGTACATTCTTAAATTACCAAAATACTGTATAATATATGGTTTCTCACCAACTCTCTAGCAGGTTTATTTCACCACCTCGACATGGGTTACTTTCCATTCTATTTTATTTTTCTCATTTTTGTTGCCTCTTCCTTAATATAATCTCTTAAATTCTCAAGGAATGATTTCTATAACAAATATATTTATTTCGTTTTCATGTACTGAAATTGTATTCCATTAAATAGAAAGGCCATATTGCAGATATCTTGTCTGTTTATAAACCCCTTAATAGATATTTTAGTGTAAGATAAAATATTTAGTGATTTGGACTAATGAGGGGTAGCCTAGTCTAAATTAAGAAGTTGCTTAGCTTCTGAGATCAGACAGGATCGGGCTTGTTCAGGGTAGCACGGCCATAGACAAGAAATATTTTAAAACGAATATAAAACAAAAACTATTACACCCAGTAAAGGACAGAAGCTTACACATTATTAAAAGTAGAGATGCTTACAGACTTATTCTGATGAATAGACAATGATGTCTTTTGATCAGCATACTAATAACTTTCTGAGTAAACTTTTGTGTCTAACACACAGGGAATAGCATGCCTTCCCTAAATGAGGTTGAGATGACAAACCGAGGAGATCTCTGCTTCCATTTCATAAATTTTAAGTTCCTGGATTCTAAATTCACAAAGGTCAACTATCATATATATAATAAAGCAATGGTTCTGAGCAACTGTAATCTGACTTAGATTTTTTGATGTGATCTGTAGCTCTTCCTACTCTGGGTTTTTTTTGGTTTTTTTTTTTTTTTTTTTGGTTTTTTGGTTTTTTTTCAGAAAAGGGATGGCAATACCCACAAAAGAAGTCACCATTACCTCAGATAACTTAATTGCAAAATGTAGAAAAGACAACTTTGAAATATACTAAAACTAGGCATAGAGAAAATAATGGGAAATGGCTGATAAACAGCACAGATTTGAGGCCTGACAACTTGAAGGCAGCTGAGACTGACGGCCATTGGTCAGGTGGATTTGTCTGGTGAGCGCACCCACCACTCCTCACTCTAACAAGCCCTTATCTCAGTTGACCAGAGCTAGTCACATTTTACTTTCCTTCTCATCCACGCGACTCCCTGCAAGCTTAAACTCTTCATACTGGGTAGTCTCCAGCCCAACCTTCTTATTTCCTGCACTTTCTTTTTAGCTAGAAATGTTTTGACCTTTGTCTCGAGCTGTATATTTGGGCCTTCTGCCAACGTGGACGCAGCTATGGAGTTTGAGCCCAAGCAGAGAAGGCCTTTAGCTAGGGTAATGACTGAATAACCAACCCAGCACAAATAAAAAGGTACTTAAAGTGAAGTGCGGTGTCCTTGATGCACTAAAACTTGGGCATACTTCCCCATCCAGCTAAAGCGAAGAATAATGTTTAGCTTGTAAATTTACTACTCCAGTGCAGGCCTGAACGCTTGTAGGTATTTCATTAGTGAAAATGTGTCAGAAGTTTGGGTTAAAATGAATTGACATTTAAGATCAAGAGAAGAGAAGGGAAACATCCTGAAATCCCCAGAGCCCTTTCTTATCTCATCAAAGCTCTTCTTTATTAGCTACGAGTGGATTTTCCAGATTGTGGATTTTCAGGCCCAAATACCTCTTGTGTTTTCCTCCGTTAGCCAGCTCAAACTAACTTGGATGTGCCTAAGCAAAATACAGTGAGATAGGAGAATCTGACTTTTTAAAAAAAGAAAAGAAAAGAAAGCATAGCCCAAGAGTCTCAATAGAGTCATTTTCATAAGTAAATATCCGGGGTTGTTTCCAAAGACATTCCTAGGATCATATATGTTCATGTGTATGTATCTGCGTGTGTGTGCATGTGTGTGTGTGTGTGTGTGTGTATACACATACATTTGAAAACTGTTCAAGATTCCTGGCTACCTAAAAAGGGACACTTCAGAGGGTCGCATTTATGTTCCAACAGCCAGAGTGGGTATTCCGGGTGTGGGGACTATACTTGAATCAAGGGACTCAGTAAATTTGCTTTCTAATTCTGAACCTGCTGAAAAGAAATCCAAGAAGAGCTATGAACAGGACACCCAGGGAACACAAAAGGAAGGAAACATGTTTCTAGCACCTACCAGGAACCAGACACAGAGTTAAGCATTTCACATATATTACTGTAATGAATCCAACTTATCCTCTCCAACCCCACCATTCCTCATTTTACAAAGAGAGAACAGGGTTCAGACATGTTAAGTAGTATGCTGGTAAGTGAGGAAGCCTGGCTTCGGGCTCCCACGGCTCTGTGGGCTCACGCAGCCCTGCTTGTCTAGGCAATCTCACGACCATTAAGCTTCCAATAACAGATTAACAGAAGACTGGAAGGATATTTTAGACAATGTGCCACAAAACATTTCTTGGAAAATGTTTCCTGCTCCATTTTTTTTTAGTTTCTTAAACAAAGCAGTGGAAGGTAAACTCACCTAATTTGCACATGATTGCATATGATACCTATGAGGACACTAAATATGCTAGGTGACTAAATCGGGATTACAAGAAATAGTGACAAGCTGGAATAATAAACTGAATGGAATAAAATGCTACTATAAGGAGGTAAATGTCAAGGTCTATATACAGGATCAAAATCCCAGTCATGCAATAATGCGCGAGGAGGAAAAGTTTAAAAACAACTACAGAAAATGTTTTAGTCAACAATGGAAGCAGAACAAGTTCATAGGGTCATGTGGTTCTATACACATGATTCTAAGCTATATTAAAAGATGTATAAGATATACAGTAAGGGTGGTGATATTTCCATCACAAACTGCATTGATCAGGTTACAACCTAAAAGGAACATTTTATTCATTCACTATTTACTGAATGCCTCCTCAGTGCTAGGTACTGTACTGGGCCTTGGGGATCTGGTGGAGAACAAAACAGACACAATCCCTGTCATCATGGAGCTTAATTGTCCAGCAATGCAGGCTAAGTGAAGTATGCTCAGAGGATGGAAAGGAACTTAAAACTATGCCTCAGAGAAAAATAAAAGGAATGAAGAATTTCTAGCCTTGAGGAAATTTTTTGCTTAAAGAGCTTTTGAAAGGTTGATGGGGAAAACGAACTAAAATGAACTCATGTTTTATGGTAGATGTTATATTTCAAAAATGTTCTTGCCCTCTCTGTGAAAGGATTTTACATCCGTGGCCCACAAATGTTAGGCTTGGCCACGTGACTTGTGCTGCTTCTCCTTCTGGGAGAACTGTCTCCACCCTTGTCGGCCTCCAGAGCAGCCGTATGACTTGCTTTGATCAATAAAAAGTAAGTATAAGTTATTATGTATAGAAAATGCAACTAACCAAATTAAAGGTGGCAGTTCATCCTTGTTTTAGCTGGAAAACAATTCATTGAGTAGTTTAGTTTCAAGCGGTAATGGAATGTTCAGTTTATAACCCAAAGAAAGAGTTCTTTTTCCCAAACATGTGTTACCTTAGCCAAAACCAGAAGTAAAGTTAAGTTCACTAAGTCCAACAGACGGTTAAACCTGCATCCTAATCATTATTATTTCTCAAAATTAGGTGGCCCGCCTATCATTAACACATATTAGTGTTGCCAATTTCGCTCTAATTGTAGGTTTGATTCAACTCGTTCAAATCAATTTTATTGACATATAAGGACACCTACAATGTATCACATGTAGTTTCGGTTAAAAGTTTAGGGATCAGACTGGAAATAAAAAATTGATGCTTGGCTTTATTAGGAATGCTGTTTACTCTGCTCTTGCATCGTAATCTGCTTCTACTTAAGTGTCCAGCATTAGGAAATGAGTTATCATCCGTGACCTCTAAGTGAAATTGCAAAGATGTCAGATAACTGGGTGATTTGCTTGTACACAAAAAGGAAGATAATGTGCTTCCTTCCCTTCATTCTGCTCAATACTTGAGCTTTTAGAAGGCTCTAAAGCCCATTTGGAAACTCATTTATATAGTTCTTGCAATTAAGAACTGCTACTTCTAAAAAGAACTGCAAAGTGAACTTTAATTAGGCTTTGCTTTCTGGAGATATGCCCTGCTATCCACTCCCTTTCATTTATTTCTCATTCTTGCAGAGGAATTCAAATTAGGAATCACCATTATGATCACCTGAGCAAGTTGTCTTTCTCTTTAGAAGAAGATACTACCCAAGCAGTCCCTGGAGGTGTCTCAACTCCAAATCTTTATTCCTACCCCTATGACTAGGGGTAAGGTGCCCCTTTTTTGCATTATCACTAGCTAAGTCTTTCAGTATAAGCGGCAAACATCTCATGCTTATTTTGAAAGCATTCATAAAGGATATCGAAATACTAGAAAATATGGCCTCGTATTTTATAATCCAGTTGCATAAATGAAAGAAACATAAAATATGTTTTTAAAAAACCAGAGATAAGACATTTTTAAAATAGTTCAAGTTGATCTGCCACTATTTTAAGTGAATTGCACCAAAAATAATTATAGGCGTGTTCAGAAGAGAAAGTGTTTATGGAGATAATGGAGAGTTAATGGTAAAGATGGATCTTGAAAGAGTTACATGGTAAATACAGATTTGAGGGAAAAGGAGAGAGTTTATTCCAGGGAGAGAGAATAAAAAATAAAAGAAATGAAGAATTTCTAGCCTTGAGGAAGAGAGAACTTGAGTGAAAGGCAAGGAGTGTGGGAGGTACCAGGAATCAACTATTTTGGCTATAGATTCTAGTACACAATAGGACTTATTAAATGTTGGCTGAAGGATTGAAAGAAGCGATAGAATGGCTGAGAAAGAGAGCCCGCTTAGAAATGAGACCAAAATGACTGGATTTGGCTCCAATGGTGAAGACTTTTATATTTAAACTATAAAGCTTGGACTTTATCTTTTGGAAAGGGTTGAAGGTGAGTATTTACTGTCCCAGGTTTCAGTTAGACACTCCCTGTTAAGGTGTTGGGGCTTTATCTTTCACTTTCTTGCTCCCAAGTTTATCATTACTCACCTATCTCCTTCGAGGAAAGGACAGACTGAAGTTATCTCACCTCCCTCGGACATCTCAGAGAATTTGTTATCTGTAAAATCATTGGCAATTAATTATGTACAATCTTTGATATGTCCTTGTGATGGTTAATTTTATGTGTCAACTGAACTGGGGCCACGAGATGCCCAGATATTGGGCAAATATTTTTCTGGCTGTTTCTGTTAGGGTGTTTTTCGATGAGATTAACATTTGAATAGGTAGACAGAGTAAAGCAGATTGTCCTTTTTAATGTAAATGGACAATCAGTTAAAGGCCTGAATAGAACAAAAAAGCTGATCTTCCTCCAAGTAAAAGAGAATTCTTCCCACATGATGGCCTTCTAACTGGAACACTAACTTTTTCCTGTGTTTGACTTGAACTGAAACATTGACT
>NW_011888783.1:14827544-14836506 GCF_000151845.1 Pteropus vampyrus | reverse complement strand
GGAAGGAAGGAAGGAAGGAAGGAAGGAAGGAAGGAAGGACAGAATGTGTTGAGTAGCTCACAGAACCATGGGGAGGACTATAAAACCACACCCAGAAAACAAGTAGGAAAGATGTGTGTCCAGTAAAAGCCAGGACAAAAACCAAAATGACACTTAGAACCAGCCCAGGAAAGACCCATTTGCCACAACTCTTAAATGCTAGATGCCTCCCCCCTCCCAGCCATCAGCAGCACTCACACTAGGATGATTTCTCCACTACTGCTGCTTCGTTGCTTCCCTACCCGTTTTTGCCAAATCTCAGGCAGGGGCATCTGATGCACTGAGTCCCTGGAAGATTGAGAAAAAGAGTATCCAGCATTTTCAGCATCTCAGTGGGAGGTGGGCTCTGCTTCTCACATCACCTCCAAAGGTGAAGAATTCCTCAAACGCAGGAATGAGAAATTAAAAAATAAAAATGTTCACTTCAGGTCTATAAATGTGTACATATTGAGCATCAATTGTGTACAAGAAACGATTTAATGTATATGGAATAGAACATTGTATTCATTTATTTCAACTTCATTTAAACTCTTCAGTGAGAGAGCCTGCTCTCATCTCCCTAACATCAAGTAAGCGCCCCCTACATACAGCCTTTCTTGGAAGATAAGCATCTCACAAAACTCGGCGGAAATGCACTGAGTTGGAGCAAGTTTAGACACAGGGGATAGGCGAATTCTCAAACAGGAAAGCAAATTTCAGCCAAGGTATCCTTAATTCTAACAGGTCCTATGTTGCTAGGACCTGCATTAACAACAAATGGAAAGCAACAATAAACACATACTTAAACTGCTTCCAAAACACTCGAAAGTTTTTCCCTGTCAGTGAACCTCACAGGCTTCCTGTGATGAAACTAGCAAGCAGTTTTTTATCATATGGAAAGAGCACAGATTGTCTCATTGTTTTCACTTTAGAACTGAACCAAAGCCCATGGTGGTTTTTTAAGGCTTAAAATATATATAAAACATCAAGAATATTTTTGAAATCTAGTCTCATAAATCTAGGAGAAATTGTTATGGCTCCTACCTACTTTACAGATTGCGAACCACTAGACAGAAAGCCTCTACAAAGAATTGTTGAGAGAATATATAAATGAATAATAATATCTCAACAATGATATGTGGACAAAATGAAATAATATAGGTGAAAATATTTGGAATTCTTAAGAAGAAAATGTGTTGAGTCAGTTGAAAGCAAGAGTATTAAAGAATAGTTTCCCAAATAAATGATGGACAGTAAAGAATACCATGAATCTGATAAACGACATTTTGTTTTTGCTTTAAAGCAGTCACACTAATATATATCTTGTTTTTGTTTTCCCAAATCAGGTAATGACATCTGCTGTCTTAAGCCCCATGTTTTTTCTGAGGCACTGGGTGAGGGCCTGGTTCTTGGGACTTATCTTACGTCTTTATCCTACCACTGAGGCGAACCAACCCCAGACGGAAGTGTTTCTCAGGGATCTTTCATGCTCCCTGTCATTGCTGCTCTCTCTGCTCCTGGTATCCCTGTTTCCTGCTGCTTGTGACCTTTGTCCCATTCCCATGAGGCCCCGCTCTCAATCAACCTCCATAACCTTTAGCTACTAACTCTTGCTGTTTTTATTATTTCTGTGTGTTTTGATTTTCATTCTGAAAAACATTCAATACACAAAAGATATCATTTGGTATACAAAACACCTGATATTATATCACCTATGCCACGTTTTCCTAAGGGCACTGCTTATCGACGTTACAAAGTTACCAGCCTAGTTAAGTCAATTCAAGCATGAAGGAGACATGAAAACCAATTCATCTGGAGCAATGTCTAAAAGCACTGCCCTTCCGTGGGAAGAGGGAATCCCAGAGATTGTGAACCCAGAAGAAAGCCCCAATGTTTTCATAGATCAGAAACTTTTGGACAGCTCTAAGATAATGAGTCCTCCGCCTTGAGGACAGGGGGAAGGAGAAGTCCCGTGGTCCTGTTGCTTTACCTAATAATTAGTCTATACTACTCAAAGTGTGGTAATTTGCCCATGTGTTATAGGTCAATGACAGGTAAGAACAGAAATAGCAAGCATTGAAAAATTTCCATAGCAACTTGACAAATCCCGCTGAATCTAATAATTAAAAAAAAAAAAATGATGTTCATATTTTGTACGTCTTTTTTTCTAATGATTCACTTTTACTGTGTTTTACAGAAGTATTGCCAGGAGACTTGAGAGTGCTATGATACACAATTTCTGAAGATTTTTACTTTAAATAGAGATTATTTTAAATAGATGATAATAAATGGGTATACGTGTTTGTGTGAAATGTATTGCTATCATTTGTGTATTTATTCCCTAGCAATACTAAAAACACGAAACACACTTCAGCCAAACAAATATACTCCAGAGAGGTGAATTCTTTTCCAAGTCTAAGGAAGATCAAATAAGATGATAATAGCAATGGATGTCATTTGGATTCTGCCATTGAAATGACATAAACATCTGCCCTTTCAAGTTAGAAGTTGAAAATATGATTGTTTATTTGGCACTGAATGTTTCTTCATCATGGCTCAAAGGAAGCCACATTGATCCCCTGTGGCCTCTGGCTAGCTCTGGAATACCATCTTGGCTCTCACTGAAACACAAATGATATATCAGATCTTGCCTCACATTTTTCCCCTCACAATACCTGTTACCCAGCTATTTTATTGGCAAGAGAAAGGTGGGGTGGTCAATGTAGACGACAAAGTTACTGTCATCACCACAGCTGAATAAGAAGTAGGAAGAGCTGAACAGCATTTCCTAGAGAATGTCTCAGTCCTCTCTTGTAATAATCTGTATCGAAGGTTGTATCCTGTGATTTGCAAACTTTGTTCTTCTTTTGCCAATTTTCCATTTCCTGTTAAGCTAAGAGCAGTCTTTGTTATCTCTTGGAATGATTAGAGAAATCAGACGTATCCCATGCAATACTCCAAGAGTCACGAGCTTAGGAACAGCAGTTACAAAATCAGATCACTTCACAAATATTTCTGGCATTGGGATACATTTTTCTTCATCTTGAATCTGTTCAAGAAAATATAGTTCTCTGATCAGCTCTTATACTAATGCAAAGAATTCCATCCCAGAAATGTGCTCAGAATTATGAGAACTTAATTATTTTCTTAATAGATATTATATCAGATTACATTAAATTTTAGTAGTAACTCAAGGTAACTCTCTAGATGGTATGATCTGTGGAAGGGAACAGAGAAAAGAGCTACTGCAAAATACGTTTTCCCATCAGCCTATCCTGAAAGCTCTACCTGTTAGAGGGGAGTCTCAGACACCCAAGTGGCTCTAGGTGACTGGAGGCACCATTCACTGAGGTAAGGAAATCAAGAGAAAGGGCGAATTTGAAGGAACATGGAAAGTTCCATGGTAGGCGTTTTCCACTGGACATGCCTACAGGGCAGCTGGAAGACAGTTGGAAATATAAGCCAGGAGCTCAGGAGAAAGGCCAGCGCAGGAGCTCCATGTGGGGAGTTACCTGCTTCCTGACAAGGAAGTTACCTGACAAGGGAAGCTGTGTCAGAGCGGAGGTTGCCCGAGCAAGGACCCTGGGCAACCCAGATAAACTCTGCGTGTATATCTGTCTTCATGGCTACACAGTGAGTTCAGAAAGGTCAAAACAACAGTCCATTTTTTCATCTCTCACAGCATTTTGCATATAGCAACTGCTCCACATGAGATATTAGCAGCGCCAGGAAAACAGATTCAGGCTCTGACATAAAGTCTACTACACGCAGCTTAAAGCAGAGGTGGACTGCTGCCCAGAAACAAGAACAAAAATAATGTCTTCGCTTGTGCACTATTTCCAAGTTTATTTAACTTACTGAATAAACAACTCATCTACAGAGTAAAACAATCTGTCTTGATGATTCCAAGAATAGTATTTACAAATAGATTTGAAGCATTCTGGTGAGGACCCATGATGAAGTAGAGGAGGGATTTGTAGAATTATTTCCCAAGTAGGTGTGGTCAGAAATAAGGAGAAAGTGGGGCCGGGGGGTGGTGGGGGTGGGCAAGGTGAGAATCACCCAGTGATAGAAATAGCAGTGCAACAAAATGTGCTCTCAGCTTTCTGCTGTATTAGTAAAATGGTCTTTATTGTTTGGGCTAAGAAAGGTCAATTAATCACCCAAAGTGTTATCTGACAGTAATTAACAATCAGCAGTGACAAAATATACTTAAGAGCTCAGAAGAATAAAGGGTTTTGTTTGGTTGGATCTTTTTGTTTGTTTGTTTTCTCTTTCCATGGACCATCGAAAAAGGAGTCATTGATATATCTTATTTCCTTTTACAGCTTCATTAGTGATTTTTGGCGCCTAGGAAGGGATGAGAAAAACAGAAGCGTCACAGCTCACCTAAGCAGAGCCATGGGTAATTACTACAGTCCCACTTCCTCTTTGGTGTCGTCTCCTAACAAGGCACGCAAATGTTTCAGCGCAAACCTTGTTGAGAAAGAAGAGAAAAAGGTAGGTAGCAAGGGACATTCCTCTTCCTGAACTGGGCTCAGTAAATCCCAGAATTGATGAGTGGTAAAAAGAAGGAGTGATAAGCTGAATCCCAGGTCTGGATCACAAGAAAATCAACACTAGTGTTAGAAATTCCCAGAAGTCCTCTTCTACCCCCCAAAGATTTAAGAATGAACCAACCTACAAACCCATATTGCTTTATTTAATGCAAGTTTTGGCTTTAATGTTTCTGCCACAATCAATGAAGAGATTTTGCAGTGTATGGATCTTCCCTCAACAGAAGTCTGCAAGTATTCCCAGAAGACTCTTGTTACACGTGGTCCTTTTCTGTGTCCTACAGGGCTCTCGCCACACTCTCTGCAAGGCCAAGTTCACATCTTACTGCCAGGAGGACCACTGTTGCTAAGCCTTCCTGTAAACACATGCGCTCTGGTGAAGCACAACCTTTAGGTATGAGGCACTCTCAAGTGATTTCCACAGAAGGTTCTACCGGGTGCAGCGACCAGGCCCTCTAGTCTGACTGTGCCAAGCTGGAGCTAGGTTTTTTTCATATCTGGTTCTTCTCCATAGGCCAGTAATCTCTGGCTCTAACCTCAGCATTCTCTGTCTGCTGTGTCAATAAGCTATACGCCTTAGTTTCCTTTTGTTTGAGAAGGGTTACATCTGGATTGAAATGAAAGATGAAAATGGCTGCCCTTCATTATGTAGAAACTGTGCAACATCACTGAATACACCCACTTCTTCAGCAGCAAAAATTAATGATGTTGCCATTTAGCCACTTCCCGCTTGTAGCTGGTGGTTTATGATTGTCACAGGCTCTCCTAGTCCTAGTAATGTTCAGCCCTTTATCGTTTTGATGCCCACAGGTCAGTCAGTTTTGCTTCAGTAGTTCCAGGTGCAGAAAGCTCTTAACTTCTCTTCTTGTGCTTAGCTCCAAAAAGATCTTCCTTAAAAGAGTCAAAATATTTTCCTGTGACTTTTAGTCATTTGTTCAATACAACCTTCTGGAGCAACACAGCATGAATATATTTTCTTGTACATCATGGTCCGCTAAAGGCCTGAGGCATTTCTTATAGCTAGCTCATTCCCTTCCTTCCCATCCCGCTGGCCTTTTCCTCTGTAAGCCAAATACCACTTGTCCTTTCAACTCAACTGCTCTATATAGGAATTCCAGGCTCTTTATTTTTCTATTTGCCCCTTTGGAACCATTTCATTTTGTAAATTCCACCTGAGACAGTCTTTTCCAGAACAGAACCCATTAGCCCAAGTGCAGTGT
The DNA here is from genome assembly GCF_000151845.1 of Pteropus vampyrus. NCBI lineage: Eukaryota > Metazoa > Chordata > Mammalia > Chiroptera > Pteropodidae > Pteropus > Pteropus vampyrus. Next base: position 14,830,712 of record NW_011888783.1, on the reverse strand, counting down.
GAACAGCACAGAGAAGTCCCATTTCTTCTCTTCCCTGACCAGAATGCTATAGCAGATGCAGCACCGGGCCCTGTAGGATTTTTATCAGTCTCACTACTATACCTCAGCCCTGTCACATGCTGGGAAGAGCAGCAACTTCTGAAGGATGAAGAGTTTCTCTGGAAGAAGTCAGCTCCGCTCATTAAAAACAGTACCAGAGCTACCCAGCCTCAGTACTTCTCCTCAACACCACCCAGAGGTTTTCCATCAAAGAAAAGATTAGGAAGAACTGAGCTCCCACAAGAGATTAACCTCTCAATACAACCCATATGCTATTATACAGTTCCAGGGTAAAACTTAACCATAAATTTTTGTAGTACCAGCTACGAATAAAGTGTAAATGAAACTACAGTGTGTTTCTACTGTTGGCTTCCTATCCCACTTCCTTGAAAAATGGGTGAACCCCTTATCTAGTAGTTGCTAAGAAAAATCTTAGCCTTTTCCTTAATGAATGCTTCTTAAATGATTCCATGATATCCGTTGATCAAACTGATGGTTTTACAAGCTAAGGTACAATCTCTGCCCTGCAACCAACCTGCTGAGCCCTTCTGGAAAGACCACACAACTCCACAGACTGGTCTCACACGCATTCTTTTCCCCAATACCAACTAGATCTTAAAAACTACGTAGATTCACACTCACTAGGATAGCTATCATAAAATACCACCACCACCAACAGAAAATAACACGGTTGGGCGAGGATGTGGAGAAATGGGAGCCCTTGTGTGTTGCCGGTGGGAATGTAAACTGAAGTAGCCTCTGTGGAAAACACTATAGCAGTTCTTGAAAAAAATTAAACATAGGATTATTATGTAATCCAGCAATTCCATTTCTAGGTACATACTCAAAAGAAGCACGCACTCAAAAATACTTGCACACTCATGTTCACAGCAGCATTATTTACAATAGCCAAAAGGTAGAAGCAAGCCAACTGCCCATTGACAGATGAATGGATAAACGAAATGTGATATGTCCATACAAGGGACTATTATTCAGCCTGAAAAAGGAAGGAAATTCTGATGCATGATACAATACGGATGAACCTTCAGGACACTATATTAACTGAAATAAGCCAGATGCAAAATGACAAATACGTCTGACTCCATTCATACGAGGCACTTACAGCCGTCAAATTTATAGACAAAAAGAATTGTGGTTGCCAGGGGCAAGGGGTACCAGAAATGGGGAGTTAGTGTTTAATGGGTACAGAGTTTCAATGGGGGAAAAAATGAAACAGTTCTGGAGATGGATGGTGGAGATGGTTGCGCAGCAAGGTGAATATATTTAATACCACTAAATTGTATACTTAAAAGTGATTAAGATGGTAAATTTTATATGTATATTTCACCACAATTTTAAAAAGTAGGAATTCCTTTATATTTGCCTACAGGGGTTAAGAAAAAATTAAAAGAAAGGGGGAAATTAGAAGCTAGATCTTAAAGAGAGTATAAAATAATTAAAAGATTATAAACAAAAAAGTGACTTGAGGAGCTTCGTGCTTTCAGTAGGAATGAATGTGGGGGCAAGGGACTTTGGAAGCCAAAGAGCAGTGAAGACATTGTTGTAGTATAATCAAGAGTGAAGGCCTATACCAGAGCCTCAGCAATGAAAACGGAGTCAGGTTAAAAAAAAAAAAGTCCAGAGATATTAAGGAAGTGGAATCTAAAGAATTAAATGTATTTTGTTCCTTGTACTCTTATTGTCAGCACAGTGCATGGTGAACATAGGTACTTGGTCAATGTTCATGGGGAGAATGGGTGCACTGAAGAACAGGGCTATGAGGGTACAAGAGCAGCTGACTGAAAGACAGAGCTGAGTGGCCAGAGGACAAGGCTGAGTTTAAATGGCCCCTCCCACTGTGACTCCAGGGTGCGGTCATGGAAGGGAGTGGCTGAAATGGATGACAGATGTTGGTAGTTGGAGTCGTGAAGGTAGGGAATAAGTCGGGAAGGTAGTGTCTGCGAAGCCTGGCTGCATCGCCTGGGGAGTTTTTAAGAAATACTGACACCCAAGTCCTATACTTAGAAATGCTGATGTGCTGGGCACTGGTGGGGTTTTCTTTTGTTTTTTGTTGTGGTTTTGTTTTTTAATTGTAAAATATATATGATAAATTTTCCATTTCAGCCATTTAAAAATACAGTTCAGTGGTATTAAGTGCATTCTTCTGCAACCATCACCACCCTCCATCTCCACGACTGTTTCATCTTCCTCCATTGAAACTCTGTACCCGCTAAACACTGACTCCCCATTCCTCCTCCTCCCTCCGCCCCCTGGCAACCACCATTCTACTTTCCATTGCTATGAATTTGATTCCTCTAGGTACCTCATTGTAGGTACCTTGACAATGGTATTGTTTTAAAACATTGTTGATGATTCTAATACGCAGCCACTGTTGATCATGCTGGCGCTGTGATGCTGAACAGTGACATCTCCCAGGGTCATCCTGGTCCTTGGGGAAAGGGAGGAGATTATGAGGCAGGCAAAGTGGCAAATGTGCTGCATGGGGTGGGAAGAGCACATGATTAGATGATGGCTGAAGGAGAGCAGGAGCCTCAGAGGTTTTTACACAGGCTCAGGAGTGTTGGGCTGGAAGCTCAAACAAGGTCTGATTGCAAAGTCCAGACTCCATCTGTTACACCAGTGGTTCATTCATGAATAAACACTTACTGAGTACCTACGATGTGCTAAGCAATGTTCTAGGCATATATTTTCTGCTTATGTGGAGTTTATATTCTCCTGAGGAGTCAGATAAAAACTGTGAAAATAAATAGATAATTAAGAAGTTTAGGTAGTAAAATAAAACAGTAAAGAGGTATAGAGTGAATTGGAAATATCAGGAAGGCTTCCCTGAGACAAACCTTAAGGTGAAGCCTGAATGAGGAAACGGAGGCTGTGATGTCTACTACAAAGCAGTTCAGCAAGCACAAAGGCAGAAACAAACTTTATGTGCTCAAAGGATAAAAGAGAAACCAGGGCAGCTGGCACATGGGAAGTCAGAGAGTGAGCCATGAACCAAGGTAGTCAGCAACAAGATTGAGGTCCTATAGGCCAAGGGAAGACATATGGGATCAGTTGTCCATGCAGTAAGATGCTACTGAAGGGTAATGAAGATCAGATCAGCTGTTCTAA
>NW_011888783.1:14810370-14826194 GCF_000151845.1 Pteropus vampyrus | reverse complement strand
ATTTTCTTTTTTGAAATCAAGACAGAATTGTCCTCTGATCTTTGTCACCTCTACAGTCCTCTAGGAGTTCTCAAAACTGGCTGACCGGTTCTAGTATCCCCACCTCAGTTTTGCAAATTATTTTCCCCCCTAGTGCTCCAATGTCATAAGCCTGGACCTGAACACCTCAATCCATGCAGTTTACCTGAGAGCCAAATTGCTGGTCTCCCATGAGCATCAATGTCCCCTCAGCCGAGTTCTCCCTGGGCCTTGCCATCTGAAGCCCATTCTCCTTGACAGAAACTCAGAAATTCACGGGACAAGCCTTGTTTGCTCTGGAACAGGGCTTCCCACTCAGCAGGGGGCCCATTCTTTTTTCTTTTTTTTTGTTCTTGGTTGCCAAAAAAAAAAAAAAATTCTTTCTTGGTTCTTTTTCCTTAACGAGTGGGGTGAGTATATTTGATTTCATTGGGTTTTTCTTCATTTGTGTTGCTTTTGCAACCCCCAACTTTAGCCCTCCTGCCACCATTCCCCCAGCATTACACCACATTTTTATGTGTATCTTTGGCTATGTGCCCCTCTTTCCATGTGGTATGCATGTCTTTTTAATGTATCCTCTAATGTCCAGGTACCAATGTATGTTAATTATCACCAAAGCAGATGTTTTAAGGTATTCCTATTCCAAAGTGAACATTCATAAACCTATTGATGGGTCTGGCTTTCCACATATGCCAACCTGGTCAGGAAGCCTTCAATAAGGTGGTTAGCATTGTTCGACAGCCTTTGTTGCTATTTAGATTACTACTCAGGTGAGGTCAGGGGGAGATCTGACTCAGGTCCAGGACTACTGACCTCAATATCTCCCCAAGGCAGTTTAATGGTTAAGATAAAAGGAATTCTAGAAACAAAGTTCCGGGAGATTTTGCGGTAGAATAAATGATGGTGGTGAATAGGGACATGCACTCATCATTAAAAGTGGCATGTTTATGGGGTGCTGACACAGTTTATGGGGTGCATGCCTTCGAGTACCAGCCAGATCCATGCTTTGCCTAATGTTTTCGCCTTTTCCCAAAGGTTTGGACAACACAGCTGTGATGAAGCTGCCAGAGAAATTCCTCCAGTTGAGGGTTGTTTTTATATTTATCCACAGCCAGCACTCCAAGCATAAGAGGGCATTCTCTTTAGATGTGACCCTAGGACCAGGACTGCCACATCATAGGACTTTGGAAGGCCTCATTCACTTGGTGTTCTATGTCGTGTCCCTGAGAGCACCATTCCCACTGATGAGAGTAAAAATGGCACCTTCTGGAGTTATGCTACCAGAGGCCCTGCATGGGATCCCAGTCTCACCCTATACCTCTTATTTCACTTCCTACCACAGAAAGCGATCACATGTCAGTCAGCTACTGAGCTTACAAGCACTTTCCCCCAGAGAGCACTGCATCATAATACTGATTCTACAAGGCGGCTGCAACAATGACTTCCATGGAAAGAGTATTTTATAGCCCACTGGGTGCACCTGGTCCCTGCCACACACCTCAAAAAATTCCCATGTGGCAGGGACCATAACGCAGGCACAATTGCCCTGTTTTATCCATAGAGGTCCAGCAATTCTCATTCAAGGCTATAGAATTCCATGGCCTTGGGCCTGGCTTCCTTCTTCTCTGTCCAGAGCTCTTTGCCCCAGCTGCCTAATTTGGTCTACTTGAATGCAGAACCCTAACTTCTATTTCTAGATCTAACCTGTTGGCTCTCTGCTTTCTGGAATTCTACCAATGATGTTTCAGTCCATTAATTTAGATCTTGGATTTTTATTAAAAAGGAAATTCCATACTTTGCCACTCTATTTTCCTTAATCCCTCTATCGTTTAAGACCTCTAGGACTCTATATAACACAAATTATGTATGAGCCAGCTTTTGCACAAAACAGGCGATTCTGAAGTATCCTATCACGCTCAAAGTATAGAATTTAGCTGGGTCTCAAAAACAGGCTGGACAGAAGAATTGTTCTCTGTTCTTTCTTCGTATATGTTTTATGCTTTCTTAAAGCAGATTGATTTTCTCTGCCTCTAAGTCCTCAAGCACAGTCACCAAGACCTCCAGAGATTTATATACTGAAACGCAGTTGCTCTGAGAAAGATCTATCTGCTCCCTCTGTTGAAATGCCAATTCTCCTTGGGAAGTGAACGTATGGCCCAGCTTTGGCCAAGTGCCACCACTGCACAAATCAGGTACAGCTAGACTGGGCAAGTTATGTTGCCCATGTATAACCCTGCAGCAGATGCCAAAAAATAGGAAGCAGGAAGGAGTGGAGAGTGGGCAGGGGGACTTAACAAGGTCCCCATGGTCAGAAATGTTCTGAGCTAAGCCCCTGACCTTAGTGTTCAGGCTAGGTCTGTACAAGGCCTGCATCCCTATGCAGAGCTCCATCTAAGTTCTTCCTCCAGTTTCTGATGTGGGCCTTCTTACTTGCCCATATTACCCAGTCCCATACTCCCCCATTAATCTTCTTTCTCCTTGTGCTGATTGAACTTGACATTCTTTCTGGACAAGCAAAGGCATAGGCAAAAGGACTCCCCATTCACCTCTGCCTTCCCAGGCTCACCCTCCACCACTGGCTTTGTATACCCAGAGCCACTTGGCCACTGCTCAACAAGTTCTGTGCAGCTCAACTCAATATGAAAGAGACTGTGGAATTCACTCCAGCCCCTCCAACCCGTCCCTGTCTAGCCGGCCATAGGTCAATGTTTCTATCTTGTCCTTCAACCAATCCCTCGCAGTTTATTATTTCTCACTGTACTCCCTCGATATTCAATTCCACTCTCCGCTCATTCTCACATTATATACTCACTCTATATTTAATTCCCTCTATCTATGTCCTTTTCCATTTTCCCATGTCACTATTGCTTTGACTTATTTGTTATTTTCTAGCCAATCATTAACATTACCTTTCTCAAAATCCACATTTTTAGCCCACATTATTTTTGTCTAGTGTTTTCACACATACATTTGGGGAGAGCAGTTAGTTCTCACAACACATGCAATAAGAAAAAACAGACATGTCCTTAGAAGAATATGACAATTCTCAAAATAAACCATTAATAAAATTCTAAAAATTCTGATTTTAGTCAACCCTTACAAATTGATAATAAAATTAATCTGAAAGAGTAAATGCTTAGACTATCATAAATTTTTGAAAGTGAAATATAATGAGAGGAGAATTTGTACTACCAGATTTAAATATATTTGAAAGGTACTGTAATTAAAAATCACATGGCACTAGTCTGGACAGATTAATGGAACAGAGAATGCAAAACGAGATTCGTGAATATATGGATATTTAGTGACTATTAAGCATAGCAATTAAATATAGTAAGGAAAAGAATTCTAAAAAGCAGTGATCAACAGGTTAAATCTGGAAACAGAAGTCAAGGTTTCTGCATACAATTAGACTGAACTTGGCAGCTGGGGCTGGTGCAAAGAGCTCTGGACAGAGAAGAAGGAAGCCAGGCCCAAGGCCATGGAACTCATTAATAATGTAGAGGCCATTAATAACCATTTGAAGAACAATAATAAGTTAGATTCTTATCTTTTTTATTCTACAATATTATGATTTACTATCAATTTTTAAAAAATTTACTAACATTTTTTAAAAATCAGATAATTACTAGAAGTAAATATAGGGGAATATGTTTCTATTAGGGTGAAAGACATTTATTATCAGGACAAAAAGGTAAGAAATCACAATGGATAAGATTGATGTTTTGCCAAAAAATATTAAATGTCTGTATAATAGAGCATATAATAGAGTTGAAAAATAAATAAAATACTTAGAAAATTATTTCCAGCTTCTATCATAAATATATAAAAAGTATCTATGAATTAATAAGGAAAAGATGAAAAGCGATAGAAAATAGGAAAAAGATATGAATAAAGAATAATAAAAAGAAGGAACATGGAAAGATTCAACATATTATTATTAATCCAAGTAATAACAAAACAGTGAGATAGCTTTATCCGAGCATCTAGATAAGTTAAAGAATAGCCTAAACTTAAACAAAATGACTAATTCCCATGTTGGAGTGTAGAGAAACAGCACTTTTATATATTATTGGTAAAAATGGAAAGAGGTACACAATTTTCAAGCAACTTTCTAACACATATGTATCTATTAATTTGATAATTGCTGTGAATATTTTAATTCCACTCTTAAGAATTTATCCTGCAGAAATACTCTCATTAGCATATAAAGATATATGAACCAAGATGTTCTTAGAAACATTATTTGCAAGAACAAAAAATTGAAGTCCATTACAATACTCACCAGTTGGAGAACTGTAAATAAATTATGATCTAACCATCCTATGTAATGACACAGAAGAGTTGAAAAGATTGAGACAAATGTGTATTTGCTTCCCCAGAAGTGTCCGTAATATATTATTAAATTTAAAAGATAGCTATAAAACAGCATGTATAGTGTTATTCCATTTATTTAAAATGATAATATATTTGGATATTACTAGAAAAGAGTCTGAAATGATATACACCAAGCTGTTAACAGTGGTATCTTTAGAGGGTAAAATTATGTATTTACATCTCTGTCATTTGAATGTTACAAGCTTCTATTCTGCCTCTATTTAAAAAAAAATGTTTTTAAAAATATCCATTGAACAAGTGCCCCTGCCTCTGGCCAGAGTCCACCATGTCACCTGTTAGGGTCTTAAACTCAATGGCGTATGTATGGAATCATCTTTCAATGGCTAAATCTGGAGTATCCTTTAAATATGCCACAAAGAAGATACAAAATAGCTATTGCTAGTGTGTGTGTGTGTGTGTGTGTGTGTGTCTGTTCTAATAAACCTAAGAAAGTCTGCCTTCTTTTTATCGCTTAAAGTCAAAGAAAGACTTCACAGGCCGAGAATCTTGTGTCAAGCACCTGAACTAACATCTCAGGCCTAGGTCAAAAGGAAAATTGACTGATGGTTGGCACCTTTTTAAAGGTTTTTCAAATGATGCCAAATAATTAGAAGGAGATCATGTTAAAGTCATTCAGACAGAATCTCCTCCGGGATCGGGGACTAGGGTAGTAAGCAGGGGCAAAGATGAAGATCCTACCCTTTATTCCCCACCCACACATTTGATTTTGTCATCAGTTGTTCCTTATTAGTGTAGACTCTCTTTTTCCCAAGGAAATTTATCTAATTTAATTGCAAAACATGCAAGACAGGCCATCCATCTTTCCCCGCTGCCCATATAAACACTACAGAAAGGTGGGCTGTTTTCTCTAGCTTTATCTCTGGCAGAGCCCTTTCACTTTCAAATTAAAGGAATTACGGGGTAAAAATGGTAACCACAATTAGGATATTTTTAGAAACAAAATCCTCCAGAAAACATGACACTAATACTGGTATTATGATTGAAGTTAGGAATTATGGTTATTAAAGCTTTGCAGTTTATGTGCCTCATAAATCTAATCGCTTCACACATCCAGTGATGCTGTTGCTATATTTACTGCAGACATCTATGATGACAGACAGTACCTCTGAGAAGGGCCAGATAAACAAAATATTTTACATACTCCAGCTTCTCAGTGTCTAATGGATTCATATCATGGAGAGAAAAAGGCTTCATTAAAGGAACGGCACCAGATGCTGAGAAGCCGATTTACCACAGAGATTTGATCTGAGTTATCTGCTCCTGTTTAATGGGAATGCTGCTGCTCCATCCCTGGAACCCTGGGCACAGAAGGGAGGCGGGTAAGGGGGACAGAGAATGTCACTGTGCAGGGAGGATATGGGTAACTGCAACCCTGTAAGTACAAACCTTTCCCTGACAACTCAAAAACCACCTGGAAGAAATATATAAAATCTGAAGGCGTGCATTACATGTCCCGGATCTTAGGAAAATCCATTGTTATTGGGAAGGTATGTCAAGGAGTAGTAAATTGTACAAAGTGACCACCCCCAATTCTCCTCCCCTGATGCAGCTATAGTGCAGAACCCTGAGTGATCTTGAGAAAAAAAAAAAAAGAGAAAGTTTTATAACCACCAGACCATCCAAGCAGAGATGAAACAACTTTAGTATTGTGTCGACCTATGGATGTTCCTTGAAATCAGATGCAACCCTCGCTGTTGAAATTCTAACCTCAAAGATTACAATTTATGCTTAAGAATATCACTATGTAGTTGGTGGCAAATTAGGAATATTTTAAAGGCAATGAGCTACTTTTGATTTATTTTCCTACAAATGTGTTAATGTAGAAATAATGCCATGGTGGCTAAGACATGATCAGTGCTTTTCATTGCAGCTCCATCCACATGCACCTTCCATAAAATTCTACTAGATTGTCTAGATTATCTGTAGGCAGAGATCACAACTTCTTCAATTCTTCATAGCTCCTAATAGAGGGGCCCTTTCACGTGGCAAACTTATTAAATGTGATTAATAGAGAAGGCCAGACAGGGGAACATACCAGCTAGGACCACCTCTGTAATCTCTCCAACCACCTTGCCAACTGGTTTAGATTTTTGAGCGTGTGTTTGTGGGCAGGAGAAGTGGTCGCCACACGTGCACACATGTGTGAATGTGAGGTGACAAGGTATCCAGGAAAGAAATTACGGCACTTTGGGCCAGGAAGTGGCAATGGAGAGTAAATAAACAAGAGAAGACAGACTTGAGGGATATTGAGGAAGTAGAATTGATAACAGTTGGGTATAGTCTGGATGTGTCAAGCAGAGAAAAATAAGGAATCAAAGATGGCAGTCAGGTTTCTGGCTTCCTGCAACTCACTACATGGTGGAAACATGTTTGAGGAGGAAGATGATGGGTTTAGCTATAAACATACTGAGTTGGAAATGCCTGTGGTGATTCAGATAGAGAAGACCAACAGTCTTAATGAGGTATAAAAACAACTGTAATTGGAGTAAGAGAACAGAGTTGAGAAAGGAGAACAGGAAATGGACTTTGTGTAGTGGAAAACTTGGTATACTTTTCTTATCGTTAAAATACCGCTTTGGCAAGGAGAACAACATAAGATATTCCACAGAATGATGAAATCTCTTGGAATGGAGTGGCATGATTTGCCTTAATTCCTAATAAATAAATGAGCTTTCATTCTAGGAATCTTTACAAACAAGGATGCTATCTACTTAAATAAATGAGATCTTGCCATCAGACAAAACAAAACAAAACCAAAAAAAACCCACAAAACAAACAAAATCTAAAGTATCTACAAGCAAAATCTTGTATTGTGAGAGTACTACAATTAAACATTCTTCTGAAGAATAAAAAATCCACATATTTTATGTCATAGCCCTTAAAAATAACTTTCACTGATAGCAGTAAAAAATAATCTTTGACCTTATCTAAATATGTGGAATTTTGATGAAAAAAATAAGTGTGTGTAGAAAGCCAGAAGCATGAATTATGCATGCCACATCATCACACTTGTTCCTCAATATAGAGCTGCAGCATGCTTTGCATGGAAAAAGAAATTAGAATGGAACAGATATTGAGCAATTTTCTCCATAACTGGTTCTTACTCACCTTAAATGTAAAATTTTATTTAGCTTATTTCAAAGGGAGACATCCTTATTAAGGGAACACATTTACTGGCGCCTGTTGGAAAGGATTTAATGCAAACAAGCCTGAAATAATTGAAGGAAAAACACCTTCTGACTGTTCTCAGAAGAGCTTAGCAAAGAAGAGGATGGCAGGAAAGAATTACTTTATTATATTGATTTTCTTGGAGAAATCAAAGGAGGATAACTCAAATAGACCAATTCGCTTTTGCCAAACTCAGTGGAAGCAAGTAGAACAGCCGTGAATTTACGTGTCAAAAACTGTTTGCAATCATTTAGTTGAATATGCAAATAAGGATTCGCACATTATTACTCTAATAAAATAGCTAATACAAAAGGATCTCTGGGTTCGTTTGCACCTATTCCTTGTTTTAAATGACTGCAAGTATAATGGGTGTAAGTTTTGTCTAACAAAATGTTTACAGTCCAATCAGATCATTAACCTAAAATATGAAGAGAGTGATGCATCCGCTGTGGTGCAATAACAAAGACGCTGGAGCACAACAAAAGTAATTGGAATACGGTTCTCTCAAAGCTAAAATCTATTTTTCTTTTACAATGAGCAAAACATTTCACTTTTATAAAGACTGTTTCCCACAGTAGATAACATTGGTTATGCATTTAGTGGCTTGTGGTCATTTAGGTAGTTTTCCTTGATGCATCAAATACCATCACGAAAATAATTGTGTTCCTTAACAAAATAACTTTACATTTACTTTGTTTTCACATTTATTTTTCAAGTGCTCTTTTATGAATATACAAATTATTTAGCAAATTACAGAATTCTAATTCTCTAATTCATCCCGCCTTCTGGTGGAACCAGACTGTAGGAATCCATTTCAGCATTTTCCAAAGTGTGTTCCACAGAACACCAATTCCACAGTATGTCAAATATATGTTACTCAAATAAATGGGATTTCCTAGTCACATAGGAATGGGGGATGCTGGGGAACAAACTTAGATAGATTTCTCTATTACGGAACTTCTCTGGTCTTTTAATATGTTAATGAACACTGAAAATCTCCAAGGAAGTGTATGTAAAGGCTGTGGAGTTTCCCAAAACTTTTCACCTCTAAACTTTTTGTTCAATGGACACCTTTCAGAATTGATCATATAGGAGCCACTAATGTATATTTCCATTATCTGGACCATGCTGCTTGGGTAGTAAGTGAAACAGGTTTAAGAGATGGGTGGAGGGGGGTGGCACTCTAAAGAGTATCACAGAGTAGCATCCAATTAAGAGGGCAGCTATTGCTCAATTTTGTCCACAGAAAAAAAGTAGGATAGATGTTCCAATTTTTTTTAAGAGAAGCAGGAAATTTGGATTTTTTATGTGGCAGAATTTGTTTTAAAACACTCTGTGGGCCAAACATGTCTGTCACAAACATGGTCCCTGAGCTTCCCCAAAATAGCAATTGTAATCCATTCTATAAAACATATGTCTAGAAAAGTCAGGTCTATACTAACTCATCCTTCAGGTTATGGTTTAAGGTCATTGTAATGACACTGGTAAGTGATAAAAGTTTCTGGTCACTTTGCATGGTACTCTTAGAAATCATCATGCAGAACCTACATGAGATTATTTCACTTCCTGTAGCCCACAACATGCTGTCCAGATCTCTTACAGCATAATCTATAAACATTAGAAGCGTAATCAATGTTGATTAGGAAAAAGGAACAAAATTAATAGTAAATATATTAGTTTGCTAGGGCGATCATAATAAATACAACAGACTGGGTGGCTTAAACAACAGAAATCGATTTTCTCACACTTCTAGAGCCTGGAAGCCCAAAATCAAGGTATTGGCAGGGTTTGTTTTTTTTCTGAGGCCTCTCTCTTTGGTTTGTAGATGGCTGTCTTCTGGTTTTGTCCTTACATGGTCTTCCCTGTGTGTGTGTGTGTGTGTGTGTACCCTAATCTCCTCTTACCCAGATAGCAGACATACTGGATTACGGCCCATGCATATGACCCCATTTTACCTTAATTATCACTTTAAAGGCCCTCTCTCCAAATATAGTCACATTCTGAGATGGGGGGAGGGGTAAGGATTTCAACACAGGAATTGACTGGAAGGGGAGGAAGGACACAATTCAGCCCATAACAGTAAATGACCCTACGAAGACAAAAATCTACTAAGTCTCTTTTTTTACTTGCATTTACTTTATAAAAAGTAACTCAAGGTCATAAATAATAAAAATGTAAAGCCTGTCACAGGAAGGTAAAACATCAAAGTAAAATTGGTAAGGAAATAGTTGGAAGATATTTTTGAAAAGCCTGCTGCTTTTAATTCAACATGGTCTGTCCATACCTAGCATGGGGCTTCAAAGAATTATCATCCATAATATCCAGGTGTAACAGATAATACTTTTGAGAATTTCTGGATGATGGGAGACCAGGAGAGAGGGGTTAGTATGGCATGCATAGTATCCCCTACAAATCACAGGGGTGAGCTGTGCCAGAGAAACTATCAATTTCATGCTAAATTCCCACAAGGAGTTAAGGGACTAGCTGGTAGCTAGTAAAGCGTTGGGAAGGGTAAATCATATCAGATGGGGCTTTGGCTTTTTTTTTTTTAATAGAGTTTTGGCTTTTGTTTTCTGTACAAGTCATACTATATGTAGACTTCAGTGAAGCTGACAATTGTAGCTCAAAAGCTCTTATGACATGGAAAGGACCCTATTGTTGATTGTAGGGTTGTACTCCAAAATGTACTTTTAGTGGTTTGATGTCAGCATAAGGGCATTCCCAGAAAGCTAGATTTTGATCTGATACCTTAACACTTTTATTAACAAGTACAGTGATTCAATGGACATGCTGACCGTGCCACTGACAACAATTTGCGGGGAAAAGGTTTGTTTGATAAAAGCCAGGAAAGCAGAAAGTATAGAGAGGGAATATGGGAAAGATTCTCTTAGACTGGGAGAGAGCTTGGATAATTCTAGACCTACCACCTTGAAGCAGAAACCTAAGTGTAAGTGAGCTCTTTAAATGCATAACCTTCGCACTATGAATTGAGGCTCTTTTTTCTTCAGTCTACCTAAGAGACTTGAGCCAATTTCGCATGGGTGGAGTAAACTTATGGCCATCTCTTACCTAGTTATTTAACTTAATAAGCATCCATGCTGGGTCCCAACTCAAGACAGGTCCTCGGTTGTTGGATAAAAGTGCCCTCTGTGTATCTTACTTTCATTGAAAATCTAGGATGGAAGGAGTTGTTCTTATAATACCTTGCATATAAAATGTTTTTCAGCTAAAGACCCCAATACCTATACACCTACAAAGTTATTATTTTGGCTACAGGCTGCAAGTGTGAGAACACTTCACATCAATAAGGTAGAGATGGATTCCTGGCCCGTTTCAGCCTCAGATGTTGTTAATGTCATCGGGGCTCTGTGTTTATCCTACAACAGCTGAACTCATGGCTTGGCAGGTCAAAAAACCTTTCTGTGCACTTTTCAACCCACACTGAAGTCCAGTATCTGGGAAAACACTCAGGAAAATATTATTTCCATTTGCAAATTTCCTTATGGTCACATTGTTATTTTGGCAAATGCAGGCAGAAATTAAATGTCTGTCAAATGCATACTACTGGCTCCACCAGCTAATGTATAATTCTGGCTTTGCCCTTTAATTTTCATCAGGGAAACAAAAAATCGATTTAAAAGATTTTTAAAGATCTATCTTCAGGAATCCTGTGGAAACTCACAGGTGTCAGACTTAACCTGCAGAATAAAACCCAAAAAGTCAAATCTTATCAAAACTGGAGATTTGCCCAGAGAAAACATATTACCCCATCACAGGAAAAACACTTGTGTGTGTGTTTCAACTCATGCCTCCCTCATTTACTTAAGGTTTCCTTTATTTAAGGAATATTTACTGAGCACCTACTAAGTGCCGGATGTTGTTAAGCACTAGAGAAGGTACAAAGATGAATTTGACAAGGTTCCTGCATTCAATGTGCTCACAATCTGGGCACAAAAACCAGACACTGAAGGAATTAATTACAATTCAGTGTAAAGGTGACTTTAGCAGAAGCAACTGACTGCTGCCCTTATAACACGGAAGATGGCATACCTCTGCCAGGGTGGTAGAGATGGGAGATTTCTGCCTACCTGAGAGCCCTAAGTCAACAATTCGTTTCCATACTCTTGAAAGAGGGCTGGCAAAATACAGTCCACAGGCCAAATCCAACCCACTGTCTGTTTTTGTAAATAAAGTTTTATTGGAACACAGCCATGTCCATTCATTTACATGTTGTCTATGGCTACTTTTTACCTGTAATGGATAAATGGAATGATTGCCCCCAAAAGTATCTATATTATAATACCCAGAACTTGTGACTATGTTACTTTATATGGCTCAAATTAATCACACGTCCTTGAAAGTAGAGAATCTTTCCCCAGCTGTGACCAATGGTCAATATGGTGGTATAAGAAAGTACTGATGCCTCAGTGCTAGTTCTAAGATGTGAAAAGCTGTTTGTAAGGAACCAAATTCTGCCAACAACCCCAATGAGCAGGAAAAATAATCTTCTCCTAGAGCTTCCAGAAAGGAGTTCAGCCCGGCGACACCTGTGTCAGATTTCTGACCTACAAAGATAAAGTTCTGTTTTTTAAAGCTATCTAGTTTGTGGTATTACAACGGCAATAGAAAACTAATATAGACAGAGACCATGTGGCCTGGAAAGCCTAAAATATTTACTGTTTGCCCTTTATAGAAAAAGTTTGCCAACCTCTATTCTTAAATATGCTTGGCAAATATTCCAGAGATATTTCAAAAGCTGGCGGTAAAAACTACTAATTTTCCCCCAGTATCCATTCTTCTTTTTTTATTTTTTTAGTGATAGGACCCCCCCCCCACACACACACACACACACTTTTATCAGGGCTTATGGACATCCAGCTAGAGACTATATTTTCCACTTTTTTTTTTGCAGCTAGACATATCCATGTTGTAAAATTATTGCCAACAGACTGTGAAAGCAAGTGATGTGTGCAGCTCTATGTCACTTTCATAAAAGTTGCTTACCTTCCACCTTCCACTTTCTCTTGCCCCTTTCCCATGTGCTAGAATGCAAACCTGGTGATAAGCCACCTCTGACAACATGGAAGAGGCTAACGCCCTCAGGAATGATGAAATAACAAAATGGAAGGAACGTGAATCCCTGAACGGCCTTATGGAGCAGAGGCGTAACTAATTTGGATCTCACTACCTATGTCTGAACTGTTACACAAGAGAAGAATAAACTTGTATCTTATCTGAGATACTATGTTCTGGGACGTTTCTGTTTCAATAACTCAAGCTTCACCTTAACTTGTGTGGGGTGCAGTCCTCTACCTTAGGATAGGATTAGAAAAGACAGATTTGTTAATGAATGGGCTGCTCTAGTCAACAGTCACCATAGGTGCTTGGAGCTTTCCCAGACCAACTTGAAACCTCATGTGGAAATCTGAAAATGTGGCTGCAAATTCTACAACATTCTTCCCATAAAGAAGTGGGATCTATGTCTCCTCTCCTTGAGTTGGAGGAAACCTTGTGTCTGCTTTGATTCATAAAGAATTACAGAAGTGATGCTACTGACCTCAGAAACTGGGTCATAAAAGGCCATGCAGTTTCCTTGCTGTTAGCTAGAATATTTACAATGAAGTCCTGAGTTACCATGTTAGAAGTCTACCTACCCCAAGACCATCATACTGGAGAGACCACATATACATACTCAGGTCAACAGTCCCAGCTGAGGGATCCACCAATCATTCCAGTCAGGTGTCAGACATGTGAGAGAAGAAGGTATAGTGGAAGTGGATCCCCAGACCCAGCTATTCCAGCCTCAACCATTTGAGACATCCCCAGTTGTCTGAGACATTTCAGACAATGTGAAACAGAGAAGAGCCCTTTGCCCTTTCTGAATTTCTTACTCATAGAATCAACAAGCATAATAAAATGGATGCTATACTATGTCACTAAGTTTTGGAGAGATTGGTTACACCTCACCCCTCTCTCTAAGAATGAAGAAAAGAGGAAACAGACTTGGATGACAAAGCATAAAAATTCACCGTCTTCCCAACCATCCAAAACTAACAATTGGGATCCATCCAGAAGAGAGAAATGAGATGTCTCCAACATGGTCTTCTTCTTAAGGTAATGGAACCCCGTAATCTTCACCAGTTCATGGCCATAGGTATGGGTCCTCTGAGCCACTCCTGGCCTTGGAGTACCATAATGCCACAACACTAAGGGGCAGTAGCATTCAGCACTAATGACAGTCAGAGGTTAACACTATTATAATGATTTTGCCCAGAAGTAAAAATAGCAAGTGTTTAGAAGGCCCTGGATGACAGCCCAGACTTGGTCCTTTGTGATATCTATGTCTCATAAAGAGCCCAAGATAAACCTTTGTGGAGAAGGGTGTCCAACAGAGTATGTCAAATAATCTAGGAAATGTCACTATAGGAATGCCAAGCATCCTGGTAGCATCTTTCTGATGACTATTGGGCAGCACCACTACAACAAGTTTGGTTAGTACTGGTGTCCCATTATGCAACTTGGATTTCTATGACATCGCTCTTCTTGGAAGTATGCTGCTTTGCAATAACTTGGGGCTTACAATGAATTAAAGACTGTGAACTTGCTGACATACACTGGCAGCCAGGAGGGGATCAGCCCACAGGAAGAGAAAGAAAAGCAAGTCTCCCTCCTCGCTGTAAGCGATCCCTCTGCCACTGGGAGCTCCTGAGTCTTTGTTAACTCATGTTTGCTAGGACCTTTGCCAACCTTAGGGATAAGCCTGCTAGTTAAAATCAAAACTCGTACCCTGTTTAACCCATTAGCTAGTTTAGTTCTTGAAATGTATTATATAACCATATTGTTTTAATTGTAATTTATTCTGAAGATCACACTGAACCTGCTCAATGCTCAGTAAGTCATGTAATGGCCTCTGGCCAAAAACAATAAAAACTAGACTGAAGTTTACTGATGGAATGAGAAAGCAAATTTGAAAAAGCTTTACCATTTACATAATTAGATTTTATTTAGACATGTTTATATCTGTAAAAACCATTGTCAAAGGATCCTTAATTTTCCTGAAACTTGCCTGACGGAATATACTTTTTCTTACCAAGCAGTTGAAGTGTAAGGTTTTGAGTGCCCCCTGGTTATCTTTTCTCAGCACTGCCCCACTACCACCACCCCACAGCTACCCCTTCGCCAGGAAGCACTCGTGTTTAATTTTTTGTTTGTTTGTTTTTTCATTATTGCAAGCCACGTCCTGCACTATCAAGCTCTGGAAAGCATTTACATATTCATATGAGCAAAGTTAGTCTCTAAGAAATAAAGGTCCAGTGGGGATTTTTGAAAAGCCCTTCAGAGGTAATATATCCAAGTAACAGTTCATTGTTTCCTTAATGCACTGATACTTTCCAGAAGACAAAACACACTAAAGAGACAGCAGGATGCATTGTGAAACACAGCGTCCTAAATTATAGCTTTACTTTAAGTGGGAGACTTTCAGTATGATTGGACATGATAGTATCCAGAACTCCCAAGGAGTTTGAAGTGATAAAATCTGGTCCTCTGTCACTGGACTATTACTAAACTTGATCTTGAATATTTTGATTATGAGTTCAACTAACACTCCCTCCCCAAAATTCCCACATCCTTTACATCCTTTAACATTGGCATGGTAATGCTAAGAGTAACAGGATTCCATTATGCCCTAAGGATACTTCTTAGAGTTCTAGATTCTCTTCCTAAGCATCCAGGTAAGTATAAACAAAGCAAAAGCCCATTAGCCAATACCTCTTCCAAAGGAATAAAAAAATACATATTTTCCAAAGACTCCTTCTAATTTTGCCAAATTATAACTACTCTGGAAAAATCACTTTCTCCTGCTTAAAAATTAAAAAGTATGTTCCCTTTAAATACGTTTTATAATATGTATGGCTTTTTAAATGTGAAGGGCAGAATAGGCTAGTCCTACATATGCAAGATAATCCATGAGCAGCTTCTGAAAGGAGAAAACAGTGATTCTTATAAGACAGAAGTTTGGGGTAGCAGTGCTGTCTTTGTCTTTAACTATCTGACTTTGGAAGAATCACTTTGCCTCTTTAGACCTCAGTTTCCTTACCTATAAAATTAAGGCAAAAATAGAAGATCATGCAAGTTGGTTCTTTTCAATTCTATGGATAGAAAGACAGTAATTGTACTTGGGTATCTATAGTTCTTTAACTCATGTTCTAATGTATTATCCATTTAAATGATTCAACAAA
>NW_011888783.1:14782716-14810320 GCF_000151845.1 Pteropus vampyrus | reverse complement strand
CGCTGTAAGCGATCCCTCTGCCACTGGGAGCTCCTGAGTCTTTGTTAACTCATGTTTGCTAGGACCTTTGCCAACCTTAGGGATAAGCCTGCTAGTTAAAATAAAAACTCGTACCCTGTTTAACCCATTAGCTAGTTTAGTTCTTGAAATGTATTATATAACCATATTGTTTTAATTGTAATTTATTCTGAAGATCACACTGAACCTGCTCAGTGCTCAGTAAGTCATGTAATGGCCTCTGGCCAAAAACAATAAAAACTAGACTGAAGTTTACTGATGGAATGAGAAAGCAAATTTGAAAAAGCTTTACCATTTACATAATTAGATTTTATTTAGACATGTTTATATCTGTAAAAACCATTGTCAAAGGATCCTTAATTTTCCTGAAACTTGCCTGACGGAATATACTTTTTCTTACCAAGCAGTTGAAGTGTAAGGTTTTGAGTGCCCCCTGGTTATCTTTTCTCAGCACTGCCCCACTACCACCACCCCACAGCTACCCCTTCGCCAGGAAGCACTCGTGTTTAATTTTTTGTTTGTTTGTTTTTTCATTATTGCAAGCCACGTCCTGCACTATCAAGCTCTGGAAAGCATTTACATATTCATATGAGCAAAGTTAGTCTCTAAGAAATAAAGGTCCAGTGGGGATTTTTGAAAAGCCCTTCAGAGGTAATATATCCAAGTAACAGTTCATTGTTTCCTTAATGCACTGATACTTTCCAGAAGACAAAACACACTAAAGAGACAGCAGGATGCATTGTGAAACACAGCGTCCTAAATTATAGCTTTACTTTAAGTGGGAGACTTTCAGTATGATTGGACATGATAGTATCCAGAACTCCCAAGGAGTTTGAAGTGATAAAATCTGGTCCTCTGTCACTGGACTATTACTAAACTTGATCTTGAATATTTTGATTATGAGTTCAACTAACACTCCCTCCCCAAAATTCCCACATCCTTTACATCCTTTAACATTGGCATGGTAATGCTAAGAGTAACAGGATTCCATTATGCCCTAAGGATACTTCTTAGAGTTCTAGATTCTCTTCCTAAGCATCCAGGTAAGTATAAACAAAGCAAAAGCCCATTAGCCAATACCTCTTCCAAAGGAATAAAAAAATACATATTTTCCAAAGACTCCTTCTAATTTTGCCAAATTATAACTACTCTGGAAAAATCACTTTCTCCTGCTTAAAAATTAAAAAGTATGTTCCCTTTAAATACGTTTTATAATATGTATGGCTTTTTAAATGTGAAGGGCAGAATAGGCTAGTCCTACATATGCAAGATAATCCATGAGCAGCTTCTGAAAGGAGAAAACAGTGATTCTTATAAGACAGAAGGTTGGGGTAGCAGTGCTGTCTTTGTCTTTAACTATCTGACTTTGGAAGAATCACTTTGCCTCTTTAGACCTCAGTTTCCTTACCTATAAAATTAAGGCAAAAATAGAAGATCATGCAAGTTGGTTCTTTTCAATTCTATGGATAGAAAGACAGTAATTGTACTTGGGTATCTATAGTTCTTTAACTCATGTTCTAATGTATTATCCATTTAAATGATTCAACAAATCATCACTAATTGAGCCCCTACTAAACTGTAAGTGATACCAAAGTGGGAGACACAGAATCTGCCCTCAGATAACTCTCAATTTAGTTGTGATGATGGAACCAAGACATGAAGTTATATCGTGTCACAATGCACTGTACAAGTTGTCACCAGGGTCAGTCCCTGACTACACAGCTGCGGGTTTGGAAGACCTGCCTCCCAACAGCTCAGTCTTTCCGTACTCTGAGTTGGTGAGAACCAAGCCAAGCAATGTATGATAAAACACACTCTCATAGGTTTGGTCTGCAGTTCTGAACTTCCACCCCCAGGCTCAGACACCCACATGTCCATCCAACTCCCGCCTTCACTCAAACATTGTGCACAATCCGTAAGATGGTTTTCGCTACTCGTTTTTCTTATAAACTGTATGAGTGTGCAGACTAAGGTGCCATTCAGAATCCTAAAAGCTAGAGCTGCTTAAACCAGAAGTTTACATCATCTTTAATGTAACAACGGTCCAGAGGCTGTTTTTCTCTATGCCCAGCTTCCATTTCTGGATCCAAGAGAGCTGATGCAGTTTCATACATTGCTACAATCAGTAAGCAATGGTAATGGCAGAATAATTCGAGTGTCACGACCTTGAAGTGTTCAGCGTTTAGGTGAAGAAATTACCAGGGCCTTGAATTTGTTTAAATATCCAAAATCCACTTTATCCCTACACTTCACGAATGAATTCTATAATTCTGTAATTCTGTAATCCAGAGTGTTTTCATAGGATGCATCCCCAAGTGGCTCTGAGAATTTGTTATGCTGTAATGAAGAACATTTAGGGTAAAAAGATATCAAACTAAACAGGGATAAAAAAAAAAAATCAAAGGTAGTATAAATGACACAACCATACTGAAAAGAAGCCAGGAAGTTTGCATTAAGAGGTTTGCTACCATTTGGGCAGAAATAAGACTGATGTTTGCATTCAGCCTGCCCACCGCCCCCCTCCCTTACCCCCCATGCGTTACTCAGGGGGCTGTTTCAAGCTCAAACAGACTTTAATGGGCTGCTTCCAATGTGCAAACTTAAAACCTGATCTTTGTTGGATGGAGGTGGGGGAGGGTGATGGTCTGTAGAGTGACATAAATAGACACTTCAAAGTTAATGACATTTATAGTCTCTAGTAAGTAAGAAAGGGAAATGGGGACAGAACAGAGGTCTCTGCAATATTGAAAGATCTGGGGATATTGAGTCTAAATGAAATCGTCCTGACAATGGAGTATATCTTTTGGGGCACCTCAGAGAAAAGGACATTACACTTCACATCTGCAGCCTGAATATGTGTGATAATGAATTCATGAGTTTGAGACTGTATCTATGACATTTCTTCTACTACAAGCTTAATACTTATATAAATGGGATTTTTCTTTCAGAGTCACAGGAGGGGAAGTAAGACAGAGCAGCTGGAGCAAATAGAAACTCTCTGTTTACCTTACATATTTATATTTTCTTTGTGAAATGGCAGGAAGTGTCCTCTCACATAATTGAAAATCTTCAAAGTCTTTTTAAATTAAAGTATTCCCTGAATATTTATATGAAAAAAAATTATGCTTATAACCAGTAGAATGTTATTCCAACCAGAGTTTCCTTCAAATACTCTTTCTAACACTAAGTTTCTTGTTCCGGGTGTTATAATCAAGCCTAATAAATACTGTTTTATATTAATCTCCCTATATCTAAAAAGATTTTTTAAAAAGAAAAAGGAAAAACACACACCTACTTCTATATTATTGTTATTCTAATCCAGTCTACTGGTTCAGAGATAAAACCAAACTGATGTATTAAATGTAAACACAAAATCTATGATGCTTTGGGCCTAGCCTTACAAAACCTAAATTAGGTGATAAATAAAAATTTATCTCACTTCATGACCAGATTTACTTCCAAAAATTCTGTGTTGGACATATTATATTTTAAACACTAACTGAAATCTGTGGTGTATTATTTAGGGTAAACAGTTACACCTAAAAACTGTATTTTCACATGTAGGTTTGTTTTTTTAAATATATGTTTTTTATTTTTGTTGAGCTTAATGATTCCAATTACTAGAAGAAATGATAATTATGTGACATGATACAGGTGCTAATTATTGCTACAATGGTAATCATATCATGATATTTAAGTGTATCAAATCAACATATAATACCTTAAATTTACACAATGTTATATGTCAAATATATTTCAATTCAAAAAATCGAAAAACATATAGATTTCTTGAAAACAAGCTATAGATTTGCACATAAAAGATGAAAACTGACCTCCCAGCCTCCTCTCTCTAAAGCCCATGTTGGAGACACCCACCTAGACAGTGACGCACAGCAGCCAACGTGCCAAAATGCCAGCTCCTTTTGGTTCCTGTCCCCCACCCAGTGTCTGCTTTTTCAGCCTAAGAACCACTTCCTGAGAAAGTGCTCTGTTGCCCACGCTCTAGCACAGTCACCCCGGGGCCCTCCAGCTGGGCAAGTCTCACTAGACTTTCACCTTTCATGTTTAAAGCTTGCCATCAAATAAAAGGCGGACCCTACTCCATCAGGCAACCACTTCCAGAGCATGGGGTTAACTGAGTTTCCCTTTCAAAGATAGCGTCATCGCTATAACACACTACAGAGATCTATTTGGCACTCAGGCACTAGGAATTTTAATAAATGCTGCTTTAGTTCTGTGATTTTATTTCAACAAATTGAGGCCCTTTCTCTCATTCTCAGTTGACAAGAGCCCTGTGTATTCACTATTTACGAAGTTCAGATTGGAAGATTCCATGTGAGTAACAAGGCTGCGATTCCTGCTCTCATCTCTGAAAACACTTGCTGTTTACAGAGGGCAAGCTGCTTTTGCGGGATTCAAAGCATTACTAATTAAAACCTGTTACCTTCCTAAGGGCAGATATATTCTCCTCCAGAGCAGCATTTGTCTGTCCCATTAGCATTAATGGGAGAAACACAAGTGCATAGAGAGGAGAATGGTCCCCTTGGGTCTTTGAACTTAAGTCTACTTCAAAACTGAAACCGATATATACAATGGTATCATTGATGCCATTAAAAATCATTATACTTTACTGCAACTTTTATAAAAGTAATTGCAAGCTTCATGAAATATACTTGGCTCCTGAGAATCGTGCATTATTCAGCTGAGATTGGACATGATAAAGTGAATTACACTATAATACTTGAAAAAATATTTTGGCCAGGAGAATTTATTAGATTTAGTCAAGCTTGTGCAGAGGTCTGTGTTTATAAAGACAATTAGTGAGGGCAAATTTTAAAAGCATATGCAATTCTCTGCTAAAATTCAGGAAAGGAGTTGGTTAAAGGTGCAACTCAATGCAACCCACTATCTTTCCAATGATATGTCTTAATGGGGGGGCTATAACATACCCTCACCTTGTGTCTCTGTAATATCCTTCATTTGCATAGCCTTAAGTGTTTTACAGGCATTATGTAGCTGATGTTCCAATTATTTTAGAGGAAGTAGAAGGAGGGCATTTTTTTTTTTTCCAGGCTGTGAAATTGAGGCTCAGAAAAGCACTGTGGTGATCAGGGTGGGAGATGACTAAAAACAAAGGATCTCTGAGTGCTGACTTGAAAGACCAATCTAAAGGATTCAACTTGAAGAGTCAGGGCAGGATGCCTTGAATTTCCAAAACAGAGGTCCTCGTCTGCCAAATTAGCTGACAAATTCACTGTCCTAGGAGGCAGCTGAGCATGCTCATCAGCCCTATGACCATGAGCAAATTTAAGTTTACTCCTATGTAAAATAGAGATTAGAAAGTACCTACCTCGTGTGGTTGTTCTGAAAATTAAATGACTTACTCTTAGATATAAAACACTTTGAATAGTGCCTGGCCCTATTCAGTAAATGTTAGTCCTTTTGGCCCAGCTAGGGCTCTGTTATCCATAAGGAAACAGTGCATGGTGAACGCTGATTAGCCGAGAGAGAACTACCCCTTGCTTCTAATCTCCCCAAAAGGCAGTTCCATCCATACTCTATTGCATCATTTAAGTCCCATGGTTTAGGGCTCTGGCCTCTCTAACAATACAAGTTGCCTGGGAAAGAAATATACCATTCCAAGTGTCTAGCATGCATGCCACAATCTGTATAACTTCATCAGGTCCTCTCCTGAGCGAAGAGAGAGAAGCTGTGTTTCCTGCCCCCTCCGAAGAAGGGTGGACCAGAAAGCCAAGGTTGGTGCCGACATCCTGGAGCCACCTCTGACCTCAGGGCCGTACCTAATTCCTTACGTATAATCAGCCACTGATTTCTTTACTAGTAAATTGTGTCTGCAATTTCCGAATCTGCCTTGTGTTGCTTGAACCAGAATTCCAGGGGTCTGAGGTCTTCTTAGTAAAGGAATATTTAACCACAGCTCTGAACGTGCTGCAGGCTAGAATGCCAGTGGTGCCAAAAAATGTCTCTTTCCATAGTCTTCTCTCTGTGTGCTTGGCTACCTGGACCGTCATGAGAAAGGAAGAAGGGTACCCAGGAAGGCCTCTCTTCGCCTATTAAGTCCCCTTTAAGTCTGACAAGTTAGTTGTTCTCCCCTGTGCTCCCTCAGCATTTTACAGAGCTCCTTCTTAACACTTCTCACATTTTACTGAAATTGTTTATGCCTTTCTCCACTGAACAGTAAACTCCTAAAGGAGAGAGGCTAAATTATATTTAACTTTGTACCAGTACAGTGCCAATATTAGTAGACACTCACATATTCACTAAATACAAAACTTCTGGGCAAAAGGAGTTTGCCAAATCATTTCTTAGGACCGTGAGTTTTTTTAAACTGTATTCTTGCAGTTCTTCATTCAGGTTCAAGTACTCTGAGCCTGGTCCTCAGTGTTCTTAAAGGTGATTTGATTTGCTTCAAAGTTGCCTTCGTATTTCTTAGTTTTAGAGCAATCACATAAATGCTAAATTGGACATTTTTTTCTTATTTTTAAATGTCAGCAATAATAAACTAAAAAGCCTGTATTTGCTTTTTAAATGTAATGAAAGTAAAATTAGACCACCAGATCAATTTTACAGATTATTTTCATATCTTTGGGACTTAAACAAACTAACAAAAACTGTGGTCCCCAGAAAGTTTAAGAAGTCTTCAAAATCACTAGCTTAATAAATTATATATATATATATATATATATATATAGAGAGAGAGAGAGAGAGAGAGAGAGAGAGAGAGAGAGAGAGAGAGAGAGAGAAAACGCACCTCAATAAACCTTATCAACCTTTTTTCATTCCACTGGCAATTTTCTGACCTCTAAGTTGAAAACTTGAGTCCTGAATTCTGCTCATGGGTGAGTAATCACAGCAAGCCCCTAGCAGAACCTATGCCCGAACTACAAATATATCATCTTCAGCATTGTAAATCAAAGCCTCAAAGAGCATCATTTAGCCTGCAGCTAAAATTGCTTGTTTATCAGATGGTGCCTGGTTTAGCGTGGAGCAGTCCCTTGTAAATCTCTGGGACCTTTTACAGCATATACTTAAGCAAGCACATCGGCTCCTGGGAGGCTTTCTGAGAGGTTTAATGACTGTGGGTTGCTAAAAGATCCAGGCTTTGGTTTAGTTAAAGTGGCTATGGGTACAGTTTGGCTCCATTTTGTAAACTCACAAAGATAAGACGTCTGCTTTCTCCAAAGTGAGGGCGATCATTTGTTTCTTAGGGAATCTTTATATCCAAAGTGTTAATGTCCTCGTGGCTTTGGGCATTTTGACCTTTCATCTGGTAACTTTGGATTTACTGAGGGAGAGAGTTCTTTCTCCAGGCTTTATTGCCACTCTGGAAAGACAATGAAATGCATGCGACTCTTCAAGATTACACCCCCCAAAAAAAGGTTTTGGATTAACACTGTACTTGTCACACATGTGATCTTTTGCTCTCCTCTCCCCACCCTCATCCCGCGCCCACCAAATATAACACTACAACCTCTCTTTAATTACATGTAAGAGTAAATATGTGCCCATGCTTCTTCAACAGGGCAATTAATGTGCCTGCTACAGATCCTACTGGCCTCTTGCTCACCTCAGCACTTTGTTTCTTAGACAGAGAACAGTTTATAGATTCTATCCATGTAGCTAAAGGTAGCAAATGAAAATTGCTACCTTTAGTAAATTCCCAGTAAATTCCCCTTGGTTTAAAAACCTAGCTACTTTGCCAGAGTCATGAATAGCTTATTGACTGAATATACCACCAAGGACCCAGGCAGCCCAGTAACTACTTTACTAATGGGCATTGGAAAAGGCCTGATAAAATTCACTAATTAAAGAAATCTTTACACAATTCTTTCTTATATATGGTCTCTTTGATACAAGTTAATTAAAGTACTCTTCAAAACCTTCACCTGACGTGGGAAAAGTTCCCTAGAGAGTTGAAGGAGAAGCTAAGCACATTTAAGGGGCTTGTGTCCTGTTTTCAGGCAATGATCATTTGTTTCCATGCTGGTTTGAAAATCAGTCTCTTTTTCCAAAAACCATGCCATTTTTACTAAGTCTAAGCTTAATGTTTTTGCCTTGGCTTCTGTTAAAAACAAAAGTTTTGTTCTTTGTTTTGGGGGTTTTGCTTTAGGGTTTTTTTTGTTTTGTTTTGTTTTTGCTAGTAGTTTTACTGTTCTCCAAACAAGCACACTGCTGTGGGTAAGCTCTTCCCACTTGGCATCATTTCGATGAAGGGCATTCAAGCTGGGAACTCCTGAGGACAAGTACACAATACTTGTCATAAAAGCTAAAAATATGGGCACCTGTTGCATCCTACTAAAATCACAACAAGCTGGCATAGCACTTGGGAAATAAAAGCTTAACTGACTCATATGCTTCCTGAAAATAGACTTTATACACTTATTCCTCCAAAACCAAGTCGGAGAGACAGTTTTGTAATATTCAAGCAAATTAGAAGACAGACGATGCTGATGAGCCCTTGAATGTTGGGGGAGAAAAGGTTAGAAGAGCACATTTTCTCTTCCCGTGTGCCTGATGACCAAATTTTTAGCCCTTTTCACTATAACCCTCAAAAGGCAAGGCATATAATACAAGAGCCCTCTTGGACTATGGGTAACATTATACATTACACATTCATTCATTCATTCATTCATGCAAGAAATGTTTATTGAGCACTTATTATGCCTGATGCTAGGCTCTAGGCCACAATTTCTCTATTCTCAGTGGAGCACATAGTCTACTAAGAAAGGGTGTCCATTAATAATAACAAGAAGATGTAAAATTGCAATATGGACAAGATCTTTAAAGGAGAGATACAGAATACTGTGAAAGTGTGAAAAAGCAGAGGACTTCCATCTATTTTGGAAAATCAAAGACAATCCTTCTATGAAAGTAACACTGGGATCAGAAGCAGAAGTCAGGGTTAACTAGGCAAAGAAGGAAAAAAATAACATTCCTAATAGGGGGCGCAGAACATGCAAAGGCCCTGTGGCAGGCAGAAACTGTGAGCAGGCCAGGCTGACTGAAGAAGAGACCTCAAAAAGGAGCTTAGTGCAGGCTGAGGTTGAGCCTTAGAGCACTCCTAAGTCCATATTAGTTTGTAAGTATCATATGAGCAATGGGAATCACTGAAGGAACCTAAACAGGGGCTAACATAATCAAAACTGCATTTTGACTATAGCACAATGGCTACAGGGTAAAAAAGAGATTGAGGGGCAGTCACGACCCATCTTTATGAAGAGATGAGTTAAGAGAGAGTTGCAATAATTCAGGAAGGAGATGGTAAGAGCAAGGACAAGGGTAGAAATGGCAGAAAATCAGAGGGAAGTAGACAGATTTGAGAAATATTTGAAAAATAATATCAATAGGACTCGTGATTGGACATATGAGATGTAGGAGAAAGAGATGTCATGAACAACTCCTAAGCTTTGATATGCCCAACTGAATGGATGGTGTTTTTTTTAGTGTTCTAAGGGAAAATGGAAAAGGATGAGGCTTAAGGACAGAGAAGAGTTTTGAACATAATGGATTTGAAGTGGCTCTGAAACATCAGGAGATATGAGGTAGGCAGTTGGATAAACAGGCACAGAGATCTCAGACTTGGTCTAGAGATATTAACTATGAAACACCTATGTGGGGTTGGCCACTGAAGCCATGTGTATTAACTTCCTAGCACGGCCATAACAAATTACCAGAATATGATGCTTAAAAGAACAGAAATTTATTCTTTTACCTTTTTTGAGGCCAAATGTCTGAAAGCAAAGGGTCAGCAGGGCCATGCTCCCTTCGAAGGCTCTAGGAAGAATCTTTCCTGCCTCTTCCAGCATTCCTAGGCATTTCTTAACTTGTGGCCACATCACTTCAATCTCTGCCTCTGTCTTCACACTGCCTTCTTCTCTTCTTTGTGTATTCTCTTCTGTCTGTGCAACTCTTACAGAACACTTGTCATTATATTTAGGGCCCATTTAGTTAATCCAGAATGGTCTCATAAAAAGACACTTAATGTAATTACATCCACAAAGACCCTTCTTCCAAATAAAGTCACATGCATAGGTTCCAGGAGTGAGGATGTGGACATATGTATCTGGGAGGCACAATTCAATCCACTACTGCATTGATATGTAAATGGATGAAATCATCTCAGGAGACAATATAAAGTGAGAAAAGAGTCTAAGACTGTACCTAGAGGAACTCCAATATTTATTGTGTACTATGTACAATTCCATACACTGCAAGTAAGTCCATTGATTAAAAAGTTCCTTAGGACTCTGAGATCTCTATTAATTAGAAATCCCAAAGTTTCACATTCATTTATCATTCTTACCCACGATCCCTTTGCTCATATACCCTCTCCTGCAAACTTCTTTCAAATTCTTCTGTCCAGTTAATTAGCACTTAATTAGCACTCTCATTAATTGCTATCTAAATGTTCTGCATGCATTATTCCTAGGGTGTTCCTTGAGGGCAGGCTCTGTGTATTCTATGTCTCTGAGATTTCCCAACCATATAGTCCTGGATACATGACAAATATCCAGTAGATACTTGTTGATCGATGAGGGCTATATTTAGTTTTCTATTACTTGTTTTCCATTATTATTAGTAGTAGTTTTCTATTATTAATTTTTAGTATTTCTATTAAGCCACAAACTTAGTGGCTTAAAACAACACAACATCATATTATAGTTAATAAGTTAGAAGTCCAGACTCAGAATCCTTGTCACCAGCCCATATTTGTAACCATATTAGTCAGAAGCCTGGGAGAACCAGCTAGCTTGCCACCACATTCTCAAGGGCTTCCTTAAGACTTTCACCTGAGGTTTAAAAGAAAATGGTACCAAAAAAAATGGTACAAATATTAAGATGTCCTCTCCAATTTGACTTCAAATGGGATAAAGGAACATTCAAAACATATATTCTTTGACCTCTTAACTCTTCTGGAGATAGAGTTGTTTTCAATTCCACTCTAGCAGGTGGATGCAGCAGCATCTTTGAATAATGACAATGACACTTTTGATATATAAAATGTAATTTGTCTTCCTTTTATTAACAAACACTTTTCTAGAGAGCAAATTTCATAGCTCAGACAAATATGAAAGTATTGCCTATCTGCCAAGGAATTATATAAATCTATACTGTCTCTTCCACCAGGAGGTGATAAGAATTGATGGTTGTAAAGTAATGTGAGATTAGTATCACATGATAAATAAAGCTGATTTTTTATCATATAGGTTAAAAATTGGGAGAAAAGACACAAGAAGAAAATTTTATTCTGCCTTTGGAGCAATCAAATGTAGATTTTAAAAAGCAGGGAGTGTTTCCCCCCAAATAGTCTATTATTTCTAAAAAGCAACAAAGAGGAATGGTTATGGGGGTGGGGAGGTGGCAATGACTAACATTTAGGTTTCAAAATCGATAATTGAATTTTCAAGGGTTGTTTTACTAAAGTTTAGAGTTCAAACTGAAAGGAAGGGCTTATAGGAAGTATAAGTGATGGTGTATGTAAGAAAGCAAAATCGGACCAAATTTCTTAATATCTGTTAACTGTCAATGTTTTCATTCATTCACTCAAGACATAGTCATTGAGTGGCTACTGTGTTCCAAGCACCATTCTATGTTCTGGGCAAGAAGACAGATAAAATACCTGGAGTTTTAAAATGGGGAAAGATTTGAAAATTTTTTACTTGTGAAAAACTCGAAAACTTAATCCAAAATAATAAAGTCAAGAAATTCCAGATTCTGGGCAATTCGATAAGGATTTTCACTGGAGAAAACATGCCTACAGGAGAGATGAAGAGAAGACTAGTCTGAGCTCTAGGTTCAAGGCTGGCCCGGTCATAGACAGCTCTCCACTGCCTTTTCTGGAAAAGGAGATCATGTTCTTACAATCTCTCAATGACCCTCTCGAGCTGGCACTTTAAGATTATAAATTGCTATGACTAGTTCTGTTCATGGAAAACATGAGAAATGTTAAGTTATACAATATGGGGGAAGAGAAGCTTTAAAGGCTCCAAGTAAAATGATAAGTTTACTGACTAAAATGTATATTAGCATATTTAAACATGGTATATTTAAGGGTGAAGGAGGCTGATAAAAGCATTATCTTAAACTGGTTCATACTCAGTCCCAGCCCTAAATATACCCATTGCTCCCCATCTTTATAAAAGCCCAAGTCGACATCCTGTGCCACAACCTTGCATCCAGCCTCACCCTCTCAGGTTTGGCCCTGTACCTACACACTAGAGAATTGCTCATGTACTATGATAAGCACCTTTGAGCTCTGGTCCTGGTGGGTCTTCTTCTCATTCCTGGCATAGCCTACATTCCCACTGGACTCTGGTACTGTCCATGTGCTGCTGCCTTCACTTGGAACCCTCTTCCACTCACCACCACCCCATCGGAGCCCCTCTCCTAACTCCCTCCATTTATTGAGTCCTTCCTGCCCCTCCAAACCCGGACAACACCCTTTGCCATACGCTCCCTCTCTTCTCTGTGACAGGTTTCACTTGCTTCACTTGCTTTATTCATTTTCCACCTGTATTCCTAGAAAGTCTATGAAAGTGTATGGTGCCAACAAGCTCAGTGCCTGGTCCATAGCAGCTACACAAATATGGAATGGATTTGAAACTGTGATGGGAGCCCCTCCTTTGTTCTCTCAGGAAACCCTGTACTTAGCTCTGTTACAGCATAATCACACATGATTATTTAGTCAGCTTACTTATCTTCTCCACTGAGGAAGGAGAGGGTACATCTTTCATCTTTGTGTCCACACTGCCTATTCCAGTGGCAGACATGGAATAGATTCTGAGTCCAACATTAGTTCATAAAAACTATAATTCATCCTGTGTTTATCTTAAGCAATATCAGTCAGCTTAACTACTATTGAGTTTTCTGTCAGATGAAGTAGGTCAAACATAAGCTACCTCTAAATTTTAGCCTTTCCATTCCAAACATTGGCACCATTTTTCTTAATAGCCAAAGACTCAAAGTATGGTTAACAATACCCTAATGACAAGATAGCACAGGATTCACATCATTTTATGTTTATTGTGTTAACTGGTAGGCCTGTCAGTGCTACTTGCTGGAGCCTCTTTTGTGGTCTCTCCCAGCCAAGTATTAAGTTCAGGAGACAGGGCTAACCAACAGTAATCTCTGAAGCATGTGAAACATCTGGACACCATATAAAATGTTGGATGTGAGGGAACAACCATCATTTAAGTCATTAGTGTGGCTCTGTAATGCCTCTGAAGAGAGGAGAAATCACCTCCCCTGCCCCCCACCAAAGGAGCCTCCTAACAGTGCTTTTAAGCTAGGGTACCCTAGTTAACACTGCCAATAGCTCAGTTCCAGAGAAGCAGATGCAAAGTATTTTTCTGCCCCTACTGACTGCCAGAGAGTAAATCCGTTTACCTGTTCAATATGGACAAAATTTGGCTTTTAAAGTGAGCTTTCTAAGAGGCTGTTCTTAGTTGACTTTAAGATTTAAAAACAAACATTTTTAAAAGACAATGATTTTGACGATATCAATTGTTGGCAACAATATAGAGCAACTGGAACTCACATAGCCTGCAGGTGGGAATATGAAATGGTATAACCACTCAAGAAAACGTATTGCATTAAACATAACATTAAGTTAAACTAATGACACAGTAATCCCATCCTAAGCATTCAACTAAGAGAAAAGAAAACATAAAGACTTGTACATGAATGTTCATACCAGCTTTACTCATAATAGCAAAACCAGAAATAATCCAAGTGTTCATTGACAGGTGAATAGATAATAAAGTGTGGTATGTATACCCTTACAACGGTGTACTACTCAGAAATAAAAAGAGACAAATTACTCAAATGTGCAACAACATGGATGAGTTTCAAAAACATGATGATGAGTGAAAGAAGCCAAACACAAATTAATGTTGATTGTATAATTCTATTTACATAAAATTTCAGAAAAGGCAAAATTAATGTATAGTGACAAAAGCAAATTAGTGATTGCCTGGGGCCAGGGCTGGGTGGTGACTGGAAAGCAGATGATGGAAAAGCTTACGTTATGGCTTTTAATTATTGTGGTGGTTACATGATTGTTTACATTTGTCAAAATTCATTCAACTGTATACTTAACTTGGGTGCATTTTATTGTATGTAAATTATGCCCCAGTAAAGTTGATTTATTTTAAAGAGTAATTTTTAGCTACATTTTTAAAAGGCCCTTTAGTTTACAATTTACTTTGAGATCAGAGGCAGTTTTTTTAACTGAATAATAAAGGCTAAGAATTCCCATTTATAACAAAAAATTTGTATTGTGTTCTTAATGATTCATTTCACACTCATCAGCTTCAAAATAAAGCTTCTTTGGCAATCTGATGTTGAATAATTATCATGAATATGACCCAAATGTTTCATAAAGACTTCTCTAAAGGGTTGTTGTAAAGGGAGGTTTCAATTTCATAGGAACGTGAGTGAAAAGGAGTAATAATTAAAGCAGTCTTATTGCATTCCTGCAGAACTGACAAGTATAAACATACATCTACATGAGTGACTCCCTTCAGGAATCCATTTCTCCGGAAAATTGCCATGAGGAAGAAAATAAACTGCCTCATTAATATTTACTCAGGGTGGATTCTTCATCTAGTTGATCAAGTCCACTTTAAGGTAATTCTTCCTTTAAATCACAAAACACCGTGTTCCTAGAATGGTGGGTGAGATTCTGCATGGTAGTTTTTGTCAAGCAAGGCAGTATGCAGAAGTTAAGAACACAGACTCTGACTGATTAGTTAATCAGTTCATCCTGGTCAAATCTGGGCTCCTCCTCTAACTATGAACATGTCTGTAGGCTACTCATTGAAACGCTATAAGCCTCAGTTTCCTCCTGGGTAAAATGGGCATATTAGAATATACCTGCTTTATAGGATTATTGCATGATCTTAGCAAGATACTACATGTCAGACACAGTAAAATGCTGGGCGCATGTCACATCATCAGTAGATGTTAGCTGCAACTATCTGGGCGCTGAGAGTACTTCACAGCCCACCAAAGTAGCAAAGAATAAGTGGCATTGTGACTTCTTAGCTACAAAAGAAAATGGAGTGACAAACACAGTACATGACTCATGAATTATATTCATGAATGAACTAGATCTTAAATCTCTACATTTCTGCTTTAAATTTTTGTCATTCAAATATTCAGATTCCTATTTTAAAAAACCTTTTAGAAAAGAATTTTAAATTGGATTACACACAACTTGAATGAAAAAAAAAAAAAATTCTGGGCAATACCTAAACTTCGGATCATGAAATGAATTCCATTAGTGAGCTATTGCTTGTCACCACTGTTTTCTCTCCTGAAATATTTCAAACTCTCCATATATAGAGAAAACATCTTTTATAAGTTATATGTAAATATATCCATTTCTGATCCAGTATGCTAAATCAACTTAGAAATGCGAGTGATTAACAACAAAAAGAATCCTCTGAAATGTTAACAGGAGATGCATTTTGATCATCATTTAAACGTGAAGGCCGACTAAGCTGACTTCCTGTCTGTTATACTTAAGAGCAAGTGGTAGTGAAGTTGTCTCCTGGGGTCTCAGTTCATTTCTGTGTCTGATACCCACCGGGACTCTTTAGTTGTTAGAACTGTGCCAAAGCAGGCGATGGGAGAGAAAATGGACTGGATGTTTCAGACGGAGGTAAAGGAAACCAAAAGAGTCCTCTTTGGTTCAAGAATTTCCCTAGAGAAGGTTTGCTGATCATTTGAGGAGGGGGAAAAATATCATTTTGCTCCTTTTAAACAAATAATAAGAAAGCTTGAAAATGTCCTCTTTGGCTTTTTATAATTTTTGCCTCTGGTTTTAGGATCTCTAAGATATATGAAGGGAATTCTCTTAGCATAGTTGTTAAAAGTTTAAAATTACATAATTTCAGCAACAAAAGAACTTCCCAGATCTAATGCAAGGTTCGTATCAGGGAAAATCCAATTGGTGGCAGAAAGTAAGTAGGTTTTTTTTTTCCAGAAAAGTAGTTTTAATACTAGTTATAAAATATTCTATACTCTATTTTTGGTTAAGCAATCTCTGTTTTATTGCAAGAACTTAGTAAGCTTTTTCACATCAAGTTTTAAATTTTAGCACACTTGAAGAAACTAAATTCTAGAAACTGCTAAGTGCTGAATGCTTATTCCTCCACCCTTTCTGCATTCTAGCTCCCAGCAAAATGAAGTTCTTTCAGGTTATCACACTTCAGCTGTGCTGTTTCCTCTGGTCTCCAAGCCTGGAACTTTCTTCTGCCTCTCTTCATCTGGCTAATTTGTATTCTTCCAGGAAGTCTTCCCCCACACACCTTGGCCTCCTGCCTCTGAGGAACTGTCTCCCTTCCAATGGGTTCCCATAGCACCCTGTCTTTCCTCAACTGAGAATTTACCTACCTCTTATGTTAGATGTTAAGCGCTCCAGAAGCCAAAGTCTGTGCCCATTTTGTTCACCGTTATTTCCCTGCCACCCGCACAGTCGTCAACAAATGGTTGATTAATTAGTTAATTAATGTCTCTCCCATTAACTTAAAATGTATTGGTCCTTTGACAGAGCCCTTCAGATCTGATCTAAATATTGACCTTCAGATCTGATCTAAATATAGACTTCAAGACTTCCACACATACCCACCACCTTACCTGCTATAGTTGTATTTACTTCTCCAGTCAATTTAGATTGATCTTTAGTGTCCCTATGCTTCTCGTACCTCCACTGTTCTCCTTGTCATCTCCTGCCCTACTCGATATTAAACCTGTTAATTGGTTTATCTCATAGATGTCTCCAATAAGAGTATTCTTCTCATTCATGGCTTTTTCTAGAGAGAGGTAGAAAGAATTAAGAAAAGATTGTTTAGCTTGGGATAGACTGACTCAGAGATTAATTCATTGACTCACTCCTTGAGTTCCAGTTAAGTAATTTCTTTAACCGTCCTATCCAAATGGCTGGTTTATAAAGACAGCAGATATTTGGGAGCTTGAAGATCATATAGAGAAGGTGGTGGCTTACCCCAGAGCCTTGAATAGAAAAACATCCTCCCTCATTCACGTCTTACTCTTCCAGCCACATATCAGGGGCCCTGGCCCAGGGCCTACGCCAACAGCATAAAAGTTAAACCATGTCTTTATAACATTATAACATTATTCGATGAGAAAATATGATCCAAATTTTAAATTATTGACTTCCAAATTTACTTCTGGAACACAACCTGCTCATTTAGGCTGCTTGTATAGAAATGGAATAGAATGGAGTAGAATAGAGAGGAACAGGACAGGATAGGATAGGAAGTGACTCTAGTATTTGCATCAAAAATGGCCTGTTCAGGGTTCCTCAAGAAGCAGCAGTACAAGAAGTATATTTATAAACTGTGACCATTTTCAGATAGAGCTAATATTTGAAGCACATTGCTGAATTTTCAGTGCCTGAGCACAATAGACCCTTAATGAAAAGTTCTTGATTCATAGAAGATTAATAGGTACTATAAAAGGCAATACATAGTCCCTTGGGTAAAGAAGTAATTCCTATTTATAGTTCCTTTACCTGGGAGCACTGCTAGGAGTAAGAGAGGAAAGAAATAATGTCCAAGTAAATAAAGCAAAGTTTTAAAGAAAAGTAGTCCAAAAGTGGCCCATATGGAAGATACTCTTGAATGCTGGCCCATCTCGGTCTCTGTCATTCTTCTTTCCTTCTCCTCTGGACCCTGAGTGATCTTTTCCAGTCACCTGGACTTCTCTGTACAAAAAAATCTAGAGCTTCATCACAGATAGTCATCCTGCCCCCGCATTTATCGTCTTAGACACCAATTGGACCTCTCCCTTTGGATATTTTTATAAACACTTCCTATTCCATTCCCATTCCCATTCCCCAAGCCCCCTTTCAAAAGAAGAATTTCTTTCGCCACCCTCCCTGAACTCCTTAGTTTAGCTAGAGCATAACTGGCATCTCTTTGACATTTTTAATCCCTACCTCTTCTGTTCTTTCCATGTTCAATCTGTCACCACATTCTGATGACTCTTCCTCCTACGGATCTCTTAAATCCCAAACGGCCGCCTTTTGAAGCAGCTAGCCATGTAACAGCAAGACTTTGCTTCTTCAATCCCTGCAGAGGTCACTTCCCTCTGGTGTATTTAAGATGTTATACTTAAGATGGTTATTTTCACATCTGCCTTTGATTCAGTTGACCCCGCTGCCTGCTTCTCAGCCATCGTCGGCTCCTGTTTTGGCTCTCATGCCTACATGGGGCCTCTGCTCACTTTCCGCTGGTCACTGCCTGAATTTCCTGAACCTGTGCCTTCCCTGAAAATGATACCTCCATGCTGGTCCAGGAAAACCTGAGCACTCCCTCATTCTCCCATCCCAAGCACATACACACTGTTCACCATTTCATTTCCCAAAGCACCACTCACACAGGCCAGACTTTTATTGAAGACTTTGGAATAATAGAAGGAGACAACACAAGTCAGCACATTTCAGCAAACAACTTAAAATTATTCTGGTCACCATTCATCTGAGGGGCTTACTCTTGTTTCAGGGAACTTCTAACTCCTTGAAAGCCAACCTGCGTCATTCCTTTGGGCCCCTCTCCCCTGCTTTGTACAGACCACAGCTGCGTCTCCCACTGTTCTTCTAAGTTCCAGAGTCCCCACAAAACTCATCTCTTTCAGGGCCAGCAGAAAATTAAAAATTCCTGTGACTCTCTTTTGTAGAACACTTTAATTTGACTGTTTCCCAAAGGGGCCTTCCTTTGTATAATATAATGTGCCTACTAATCAGCTTTTCCAACTGATGAGTTCTCCTGCAACCCTAGAGAGAGACACTGCTACAGTCATTTCTTCTTTAAAGAAAACATTTTGTTCTCTCCTTCCAACGTACCTTTCTTGTCTGTTCCCTCAGCCTCTACTTGGGTTCAGGCTGTCATTACTGTTACCACCAGGCTGGCCTCCCTGTATCCCATCTTACTGAGCCGTACTCTCTGTCCCATCTCCCACTCTGCCACCAGATTTACTTTTCCAAGCCTAACTATGTCACTCTCTTACTCCAAACCTTTAACAACTCCGTCTCTTACAGAAACATCTTACCCTGCATGGCACCCAAGACTGCGATTTGGTTCTGGAAGCCCTTGACTCCATCTTTCTAAAGTACAGGCCGGGCCATATCCTAAGTGAATCATATTCACATCTTCTTAAATTTGCACATATCCTCAAGAACTCCAGCTTATCTTCTAAAATTCAGCTCTAACATCATCTTTCCTGTAAAATTTTTCCCAGAGGATGCAGTCTCATCAGGGCCATTGGTTCCGTTTTCCCACAGGACCATTGTTCACCTCTACTAGCCCTTAGCAAATTGCATCGACCAATTTGTTTATGTCCCTGTCTTATTTATACTTTACTCACAAGAGAGGGACTCTCTTACCCTCTTTGATCACCAATGTCTTGCGCTGTGACCGCCACAAAGTTAATACATGTTTATTGAATGAAAGAATTAATTCATGAATGAATGCCCAACATGGAAGAGTCTGGGGACAGCCAGGAAAGTTATGATTGACCAGTGTGAGTCTCTTCATCAGACTCCATGTGGCTGAAGGATGGGGACAAGGAAGACTTGTCTTGATACATCTTATACACATACCCAAATGGAAGGCATTTAAGATAAACTGGACTCAGAATCCAATGTCTAAAAAACAGGTCTGCTTGGAATGCTTTGAACGAGACTC
This sequence comes from Pteropus vampyrus, assembly GCF_000151845.1. Classification (NCBI taxonomy): domain Eukaryota; kingdom Metazoa; phylum Chordata; class Mammalia; order Chiroptera; family Pteropodidae; genus Pteropus; species Pteropus vampyrus. Next base: position 14,790,569 of record NW_011888783.1, on the reverse strand, counting down.
ATTAAAATTAGCAGAATATGAACGAGTAATTCCTAAACAGCCTGTGTGCAAAGCGGTGTCTTGCTTCTTAAAAGCAGTGAGTCAGTGAATAAACATTTGTTTAGGACTAAAAGAGAACATGAACCACAGGATCTATTTTTTTCAAAAATAGACATATTCACAGATAATGTCTCTGACTGACCACCCAACCTTTTCATGCTGCCATCACCATGAGCAGACTCTGGTGCTATTATGTGCAACATCAACACACCCAGATTAAAAACAAGTAGAAAGAGACAGGAAGCATTATTTTTTAACTCTAATTCTAAAAGCACCTTCTGAACATTTTGCCCCATCTGCCACACAGCTGACTGATATCAGGAGGGGTGGTGCGGACACTGGGACTGTTAGTACCCAAGAGCTATTGGAGGGCAAGAAGCTAGTTCAAGGGAACAAGAAGATCAGAACTGGCAGATAAGCTGGGGATGATGATGACGAGAAGTAATAAATGCTACTTTACCAGTTCAAAGCTTTCCTGAATCACCAATTTTTTCTTTCTCTAGCATTTTCTGGCTTCATAAAATTCCCAACAGTGAGAACACTATATTGTGATGCATAAGAGATCCATGAAGCACCCAGCACGTGGATGGCACAGTGAGTTTATGGCCTTAATGGCTGCCTCACAACAAAATGCGCATTTAAATGGAGCACCTGAGTCATAACTGGCTAACAAAGGAACCACCCATCTGTGCACATTGGGCAAAAAGAGGCTCACTGAAGAACGCTGATGTGGAGTGATGCTTTGTCATGGGGCTCTCACAAAAAATGGGACTGAAGCCTGCTGTCATCAACTCTAACTGGAATTTCTAGATCTGAGGTTATTCCACAATGCTCTAAAGCCAAGCGGGGGCAGGTGGGTAGTGCCAGGCTTTGAATTCACTCTAAAGGCCAGCCAGCCAGGGCTTGTGTGCCAGTGGTACCATACCGGATGATAATTCTGTTGTCCAGGCCTCAATCTACTTCCAAATGTTCTGATGATGACAGCATAATCCATCTAGGTCCAATACAAGAATCATAACAAAGCCTGTTATTCGTGTATAAATGATGGTGATGTTTAAGTCAGCAATAATAATATCCAACATTTATTGAACACTTGCTTCATGCCAGAAACAATGCTAAATCCTTTTCCATATTCAACCTCAATTAATTCTCGGAGCAATGCTAGGTAACGGCTTCTATATGATCATATCTCCATTTTATAGAATGAAAAACTAAGGGTCAAGAGGCTAAAATACTGTTACCCAAGCCCACACAGTTAGTGAGTAGAAGAGGGGGGATTTGAACTCCAGAGCTCACATACTAAACCCCCACATCACTGGTAAAAGAAGACAGAATCCGGGATTTGAATATTGGCAGAGCTTTAGCTGCCAATCAATATGGGGAGCACCCAGGGTGTGGCCACAGGTACACAGCTCCTGCCCGCATTGCTGGATATACCATACAGTAGCAAGTTGGCTTGGAGTTCAGCAATGTCCCTTTACCATGTGAGCTTAACCAAAATTAAATTATCTCTGGCTTTCTTCGTTCCAGTCCCACAATAAAAGGACAGTCGCTCACTAAAGGAAATGTCATCCATGTGTTTCTGATTCATTTATACTTAACTCATCTCAGTCTTGGTCTGAATGTGCTGTCATCCAGAATGACTTATAAAAGCTTTCCAAGAGCCTTTGAACTTGGTCTTTCTTCAAGTTATGCCAGGAGTAAATGGAACTAGATCATCTTACAATTTTAAACTTAGGAACCAAAATATCCGAGGAGGCCAGAAATATGACTAAAAAGACATTCTTAGCAATGTGAGGGACACTTCCAAAGCTGCAAGCGTAACAAATAATTAGTCAACAAATGAGCCTTTATTATAGTTCAAAATCAAAAAGGACTTGTCTGGAAACTTCTATTTATAGCTCAAGTTAGAAGGTTTTTTTTTTTTTCTCTAAGCAAATATTGTCACTATTTTACAGCATATAGAAGTAATTACTGATTGATGTTTATGTCAGGATTTTCATCTTCAAACTCAAGTACTTTGAATATACACCTCATATATTGAGAGAGAGGAAGAAGAGTGTGACTATCATGGCATGATAGAACTAGAAAGTGAAGAGCCTCAAAACACCCCCAACTATCACAGGAACACAATTCAGCGTCCGTTGGTTTATTTGCTGCATTCTGGGGCATCCAGGTTGTCTGAAACTTTCTACTCAGGACATCAGCCCATTCAGATTAACAGAAGAAACAGTGGCCTGAGAAAGCCATCATGATCCTAGAAGGCTAAAGCAACTTAAAATCTGTGGGCTTCATGGTTGCAAAAATCCTGCTGAGTTTCTCTCTGTGCATGACTAAATTTAAAACGTCTTTAACATGTCCCCCTATGAAGGGAAAAACAAAAAAGAATTCTGTGTGTTCCCATCACTAAAGCGGAGGACTGTCCAGAGATGAAGGCCTCCTGAGAGGGTTAGATTTTTTTGCTTGGGTGGTGATTATGGTGGGGGAAGGGGCCTCTCAAGGGTCATGACACTATTCCAAGCACATAATGTGCCATTAAAACAATGCTAGCCATGAAGACAGAAAGAAATAGTTTAGTTACCATTGGGGATGCTATCACATGTTTATTTGATTTCTTCCAGAAATTTTTTAAAAAACTTGAAGTTATAGCTCACTAAAGTCTTCAAATGAAAAAAAAAAAAAGAACACTTATTATAGACACCTCTGAGAAAGAACTCAACTACAACATTCGTCAACCACATTCATCTTTCTTTTAAACCAGCTGGTATTGGGATGTTAAAAATAGTTCAGCTGACCTTTTAGCATAAACTCTTCTCTGTCTGGCCTTAGTACACTGCATATGTTTGTTAAGTAATTAAATGATTGAATGTCTAACTGACTGGTTGTTGGACTGACTTATTGACTGACAGTGATGTCTAAAAGGTCAAAGGTGCTGGTTTCAAATATTATCACTGTTTTCAAGATATAAACATATTTATTAGCAGATCAATAAAGACAGTATTGGAAAGACTGGTCATCTATCTATCTGCAAAGAAATAAACCTCAAGCTAAAACTCACATTTCATATAAACATTAACTCAAAACATATCATAGGCCCAAAAATTAAACATGAATCTATAAAACGATTAGAAGATATGCAAAATCTTCATGACCTGGGGTGAGTTGAAGAATTCTTAGCCATGAAAACAAAAGTATGATCCATAAAAGAAAAAACCGGGTCAATTGTACTTCATTAAAATTAAAAACTCTTGCTCACTGACAGCCACTGTTAAGAGAATGAAAAGATAGGTGACAGACTGGGCAAAATAGTGGCAAATCACATGTTTGACAAAGGAATTATATTCAGAATATGTTAAGAAAAAAAAAATCTCAAAAGTCAACAATATGAAAACAAGCAAACTAATTAAAAAGTAGACAAAAGACTTGAACAGACACTTTACCAAAGATATAATCACATGAAACAATGTTCAATATCATCAGCCATTAAAGAAATACAAATTAAAACCACAATGATATACAACTATGCACCTACTAGAATGACTAAAATAAAAAATACTGACAATACCAAGTGATAGTGAGAGCAATTGAAATACTCCTACATTGCTGATAGGACTGCAAAATGGTAGAGCCACTCTGGAAAACAGACAGCTTATCATAAAGCTAAATATACACTTACCACATGACTCAGCAATTCCACTCTTGAGTATTTGCCTTACAAAAATGAAAACTTATGTTCACACAGAAACTTTACACATTAATAGCAGCTCTGTTCATAATTGACAAAAACCAGAAACAACTCAAATACCCTTCAACAGAGGAGTGGTTAAACAAACTGTAATATACTCAGATAATATAATACTCCTCAGTAATAAAAAAGAAAAATTTTGAAGAAACTATGGATACATGCAACAACTTGGATAAATCTCAAAGGCATGCTGTGTGAGAAAATCTAGTATCAAAAGATTACACATTGTATATGAGTCCATTTATACGACATTCATGAAAAGACAAAGTTAGAGTAATGGAGAACAGCTCTGTGTTTGCTAGGGGACAGCTGTGACTATAGCCTGAAAGAGTTTTTTGGTATGATGGAACTGTTCTGCAATTGACTGTGGTAGTGGTAATACAAGTCTATTCATGCACTAAAATCCATAGAACTGTATACTAAAAAGGGGAAGAAGTTCATTTTACTATATGATAATGTTTACATTTAAAAAATAGTAAAGAGAGATTTATCTGGTTTTACACAGAAAACCTATATGGCCTAAGCTACCTCAGGACAACTTCCTGTATAAATGAGAGGCTTCCAGTTTTAAAAATCATGAGGCTAGCAGCCCTTGACATAACTTCGCCCAGATTCACCCTAAAATACACACGAAAATAGAGAAAAATTATAAAATTTAACCAAACCACAGAGGACAAGGACTAACTAACAGCATCCAAGTTGGAATCTGAAAGGCTCTTCCACATGATCAAGATACCTGGGTTAAGCAATGCAATTAGGGGCCCTTCTGTGCTTAAGTACATCTCAAAGTGATGGGAAAATATTTCTTTCCAGCCCTACTGTCTCATGGTCATGTCTATACAAACTGGAAAACCGAGCAGTTATTTCTTTGCTCTGTTGGTGAATTCCACAGCCAAAGTTCTGTTCCCAATTTCCTCAGTGCCAGTCACTGCAACTCTCAAAAACTAGCTACAAGTCATGCACCACATAATGACATTTCAGTCAAACATGGACTACATATTCCGTAAGATTATAATGCAGTTGAAAATTTCTATCACCTAGTAATGCTGTAGCCAACATGACATTGTGGCCATCTTGATGTCATAGCACAATGCATTATTCACATGCCTGTGGTGATGCTGATGTAAATAAACTTACTGTGCTGTCAGCCATATCAAAGTATAACACCTGTAATTATGTACAGTACATAATACTTGATAATGATAATAAATGGCTATGTTACTGGTTTATGTCTTTACTGAACTATATGTTTTATTACTGTTTTAGAGTGTATTCTTTCTATTTATAAAAATTTGGATAAAAAGCAAGATAAACTCTATGCTGTCTAAAGAAACCAATTCTACTATAAAGACACAGATAGGTTAAAAGTATAAGAATGGAAAATACATACCGAGCAAATATTAATCAAATGAAGTAGCACCTATATTAATATCAGACAAAGTAGACTTCAGAACAAGGAATATCAGCAGAAAAAAAGTGACATTTTATAATGATGAATATACCAAGTTAACAATCCTAAATGTATATTCACCTAATAACAGAGCTTCAAAATACATGAAGCGAAACTTGAAATGAAAGGAGAAATAGACGAATCCACCGTTATAGCACACAGTAGCCATTACTATCATTATTGACATTATCATTCATCACTGACATGCCCGAAACATAAGATTCAAGTCAAGGATGCCCATTACACCACTATTATTTAACAATGTTCTGAAAATTCTATCCAAAATATTATGAGAACAAACAAAAATAAGGTGTCTTAACTATTGGAATGGAGGATATAAAATCACCATTATCTCTAGCTGATATGATTATATGCTTGGAAACAAACAAACAAAAACAAACTAAGAGGTATTAGAATAATAAGGTTCAATGAGGGAGACTCTTTGAAAGTACTTGCATTTCAACAGCTTTCGTGTATACTATCAACAACTAATTACAAACTATAAATAAAAAGAAATTTCCATTCATAAAAACAACCAAAAATTTCACAATTCCCAGGAAAAATATGAAAGCCCTCTATGATAAAATCTTTACTGAGAACAGTTTTTTTTTAAGTGACCATTGACAGTATTAGAGTGATGAACTTTCATGTCTCTCTATAAACCCAGTCCATATCTGGACCCTAAATCTTTATAAGACCATGGAATCTCATAACTCCCTCATCTCCCTGCAGGAAGTTTCTCCAGAATGCCCTCCTAGAACCTGAAAGAGAGATACGGAAGACAAACCAATCATTAGTGCATCCAAGCACCTATAAAAGATCCTGACACATAGTAAGCACTAAAATAATATTGGATAGATGGAAAGAGGGATAGATGGAGGGAGGGATGAATGGATGGATGAAATAAATAAATGAGTCATTTAAATATAAGCAACTTCCCAGACTATGCCCATCTCTCTTAGATCTGGCCTGGAAAGTGTTGTAGATTTTCAGGCCCAGAAAAAGTTCCTCAAAAGTGACTGATTCCATTCTGCACTTGATTCAAGGGCACTTCTAGTATCAATCCAAGTCTCTCCTGGCAAGAGATAAATGAAAATAGGTAGAGCTTTTACTTTCTTGTTGCACAGAGATGCATGTATTAAATAGAGGCCTTATCTTCTGACGCTCTTAAAAGAAATGTCCTATATTTTATCAGGATATTCATGAATTTTCATTGGCATGATCCATCTCAGAGTTTTCAGTGTCCAAGTTCAAGTAGGAATATTTTATATTTTTGGCATAAAAATAACCTGAATGTAGGAAGCATGTTCCTGAGCTGCTCCTAAAAGACTCTAAAGCATTCCCACTTGGGTGGGGAGGGGAGGGAAGTTGCAACTACATTCACCAGTTATTCAACCAAATACTTATTGAGGATTTATTTGCTATTAGATGCAAGAAATGTTCCTACTCTCTTGAGGCTTCCATTCAATAAGGGGAAATAGACAATCAACAAGCAAATAAATGAATGAACCAAATACTTACAGATAGTGACAAGTACTACATAGATATTAATAGAGTGATGAAATCTAACTAGAGATTTAGTTTATCAACTTGTTTTCTTCCCTGACTAACCCTCAAGTTTATGCCTAGTACTAGTGTGGTTATCCCCCTACTGCCTTTGTTTTTTTAATTTCTGGGAGTTACTAAAATTTTTATGAAGGGATCCTACATTTGCAGCCAACTCAGACTTCTTTGTACTCAAAAAGTACTTTCGGTGATTCCCAAAACTTCCAGAGGCATTCTAGAGCAGTGTGCCATTTCTATTTCGACAATAATATATATTAAGTCTCTTGATATACGAGAACACATGGGCTTTAAAATTAGGAAACCAAGGACAAATGCTTTTGGTTCACCCGGTACATTGTTCTTTTAATCACAGCACTGTAGGGTTGGTCAGCTGGATGGGTAAGACCCAGTGCACAGTGTTAGCTTTGTAGAACACCTCACCGAGATTTTATACAAACTTTGACATATTTCTCTAAGATGTCATATCTTTCTCTTATTATCACTGTACAGCAATATTGATTCTATCTAAAGGAAATTACTTTTCATAAAGTTTTCTTCTAAATCACACTGGAAGATGCTATCTTATTTAACCAAATGGTGTTGATTAAAAGGTTGAAATGAATGCTAAGTGAGCTGCTTTGTTTACTTGTGAAAGCAATTATTTCTTCAGCCCCAGTTTTTCATCTCCATAAATTAATGCTGTTTTCCCTGTGCTACATTGATGGGTGGTGAATTATGCAAATATTTCTCCTGCAAGAAATTAGACAGTCTCAATACTTCTTATAACAAGACATTATAAATAATGGCAAGTTGCAATTCGATTTAAAATATTGTCTTCAATCTAGGTCACCCAAGCTCAAATGTTTTAACCTTTAAATAAACTCTATGAAATGAAATTATATTTGTAACTACATGATTTTTCTAGGGAAGTCATTTTGGTATTTCCATTAATAAAAAAGTGATTTTTAGGCCATTTAGGAATATATCATTTCAATAGTCATCTTCCTGTCTACTACCAGTACTACTGCCCTCAAGATGTAGTTGTTTCACTCTGAGGTCATAAATAAATATAAA
>NW_011888783.1:14737693-14782666 GCF_000151845.1 Pteropus vampyrus | reverse complement strand
AGAACACCTCACCGAGATTTTATACAAACTTTGACATATTTCTCTAAGATGTCATATCTTTCTCTTATTATCACTGTACAGCAATATTGATTCTATCTACAGGAAATTACTTTTCATAAAGTTTTCTTCTAAATCACACTGGAAGATGCTATCTTATTTAACCAAATGGTGTTGATTAAAAGGTTGAAATGAATGCTAAGTGAGCTGCTTTGTTTACTTGTGAAAGCAATTATTTCTTCAGCCCCAGTTTTTCATCTCCATAAATTAATGCTGTTTTCCCTGTGCTACATTGATGGGTGGTGAATTATGCAAATATTTCTCCTGCAAGAAATTAGACAGTCTCAATACTTCTTATAACAAGACATTATAAATAATGGCAAGTTGCAATTCGATTTAAAATATTGTCTTCAATCTAGGTCACCCAAGCTCAAATGTTTTAACCTTTAAATAAACTCTATGAAATGAAATTATATTTGTAACTACATGATTTTTCTAGGGAAGTCATTTTGGTATTTCCATTAATAAAAAAGTGATTTTTAGGCCATTTAGGAATATATCATTTCAATAGTCATCTTCCTGTCTACTACCAGTACTACTGCCCTCAAGATGTAGTTGTTTCACTCTGAGGTCATAAATAAATATAAACATAAATTTAATTCATTAATTCACATAGTCTATTTCGCAGTAGGGATGTATGTTAACAGTTTAAAAGTCAGATCTCAGCATTATGCAACTATAAAAAAAAAATCGATGAATACCAAATGACTCAAAGTAGTTCACAAATAAACTGAGAACTTGCTTGTGCCGTTTTTCCAACAAAGGGGGCATTTTAAAATGCAAATTGGTCAATACACTAATTGCTTCAAAAGCATTTCTGATTAGCAATCTTAATAACATGCTAGCATTTTTTCCTCCCAATTCCCAGGATTTTGCATTATGTGTCAGCATGACTCAAGAGAAAGACCAAACCAAGGTCCCAGCGGACAGATGCAACCTTAGATTGTAAATGGAGCGCTTCTCAGTTCCAGTCCATCCCTTCTCACTTGACCCCTGTCTACGCAGAGCAGGAAGCCTGCTCGGTTGTGTTCTGCAGTGAGGGAATGAAGTGCATCGATTGCTCGTGATTATTAGCTGGAGTGGAATGAGCCTCTTCCTTATTATGCAGATTAGCGGAGCTCCCCTTCCTAGCATATTGTGCAGATGCGGGCCAGCAGCTGCTCCTACAGATGGCAAGTACACAACTCCATTAGGATGAATCTATTGTCTGCTCCTGGCTTTTGGAGAGGCTGGGGCGGACTCCGCAAGGAGGAATTGTTACTTGGTGAGATGTAAAGGCGTACACACACTCTGAAAATTCTGCACCCATGAGACTCTTTACACAGCAGGGCCAACAGCACTCAAATTAGAAATCTACCCTAAATAAGGACTTTCGTATGTCACAATTAAGCTTGTGTATTTTTTAAAGCAGATTAACCATTAAAATTGAGTAGCATAATTCAAATTTTGCAGTGCCACTCTATTAAATATTCAGATTAAAAACAAGTCCTAAGAGATTCCTTCAGAAATTTGCACTACGTTCAGTTCTTCTGGGTCCTTCTGTTTTGTTACTTCCCTTTTAAATAACCTTTTAAAGAGGCAAGTTGATTTGCCATAATTTCAAAATGCAATAAAGAACTGAGTTTCCCTTATTCGAATGTTTGCTTTAAGATAGTTTGTCCTTTTAAAGTTATTGCTTATTCTAAAGAGCTCAAAGTAGTTAATTCGAGTTAGTCTGGAGTGAAAGTAAGTGTATATAAATCCTTTTGGAATAAATATTATTTAAATCATTAGCAACTAAATAACACTGCTGCATAATTTTGGATGTGGTATAAAATAGTTTGATTACTAACTAATTAAAGCTAGTAAGCTGGGCAAAGAATTGTTTTTGTTCCTGTTTTTCTTTTTAACTAATGTTTGCCTAGATCTTTTCCTAAAGTTTAACCATGAAAAAGATCCCTCATCAAGAGAAACACTAAGGAACGAGAACTTTCCAAAGAATGGGAGGGAAATGCCAAAATGTTACAAGGAGTATAATTTAAACATCTTATCAAAATAAACATACTCCATTAACTATGGTCTTTAAAAGATTAAAAGATTCAAGTTTAGAGGTGAATGTACAATAGAAAGAAAAGTGGAGACCTACAAAATTACTCAGTTTAATCAATGTGGACAGCCAAATAAAATAATTTAAGTGCATATCAAAAAGACACCTGTTATAGAACCAGAGTTAAAAAAGAAGGAAGGAAGCAGAAAAAAAAATGGAAGTGGATTATTCCAGGGCCACGTTTTCTAAACTTTTTACCATCTCCTATACAAAGAGCTATATCACAACCCAGTACATACATGTGTATCTATGTATGACAAGCTTTACAGAACTTACCTTTACTACACATGATGCATTCTGATATCTTCTATTTTATTCAATTCATATTTTCTAATGCTCTTTATGACATTAAATATATTTCATGGTCACTTTTATGACTTGCAGTTTGAAAAATACTATTCTAGAATGTAGCCAAGCAGGTAATGTTAAAACAAAACAACGAAAAAAGGAGAAATACATAGTGTAAATATGAACATCAGCATTAAATGTGAGAAGCACCCTACTCCAAAGTGCCAGATTCAGACAGAACTGACGCTTTGCAGAGCTTTGCAGAATCAGAGAAAAGCTGCCTCCTTTCTCCAAAAAGAATCAGAGTAAATGGCCAGTGGCTGAAAGAAGCACCAGGGCTGGATCAAACAGATTTTAGAATGGTCAGGTGTGTTGTGGGGGTTTGGTTCTAGAAATCATCCTAGATGTTTGTGAGAGCAAAAATAACCTAAAATATATGCATCCTAGGAGATAAAGGGTTAAATGGCACATCCTAAATAGGACAAATAAGACAGGTGAGAATTGAGAAAGTGGATCCCCTGTACCCAAGGCTCTTCTGAAGACGACCCAGGCCTTTGTAGAAAGACTGCCCAAACATAGCCAAGGTTTACAAAACCACAAAGCTTCTAAAAGTCCAACTACTGCTACCAACCACCGCTACCAATAGAATGCAGCAGGAATAAGCTCTGTGAGTGCATTAATCAGGAATGCAACAACACAGTGGGAGCACTCAATTACAAAATGGTAAACTGAAAACAGATTGAAATTATGATTTATCAAAGCGAAAGTCTTATCAATGCATAAAATTTGAAACTAAAATTCAAAATGTTCTGTGACTTCTTTACAGTTCAACACACATTTTTTAATGTAAGCCTCATGAGTCCAAGAATATGATCAATCCTATTTATTGGTATATCTACAGCACATTGTACAGTGTTTTACACAGAGTAGCCACTCAGCAAAGAGCTGATGAATACACATATAATAGTGCATATGGAATGACAGGCAGGTACATAAATAATTACATGATAGTAAAATAAGTGCAAAAATTCAACTATATACAGTACAGAGTTAGCAGAGAAGGATTTATTGGGCAATAAGGGAGACATAGAACACTTTGAGATGTTTAAAGGGTAATCAAGAAAAGGATGGCTCTTCCAAGGAAAAGGCAATAGAATATGTAAAGGCACAGAGGTTTGGAACATCAAGACAACCAAAAGTAGTGTCTTGAAAATTAAGTGTCCCATAGCAGGAGAGATGGGAGGTGGGAGCAAGGGATAGACACTGGGCTGGAGAAGGAAGGCTGGGCCAAGTTATAAGGGGCCTTGACATCATGCCACAGAGGAGTGGGAACTTTAAAGACACAATGAAGAGTTTCAAGAAGAAGGGAGACGTAGTCAGATTTATTCAGATTTTCTAGATTACATAAATGCAGCCAATTTATTTACTATCAACCTTTTAAAATATATTTGTTGTTCTTTCTGATAATTAACAGCCCTTGGTTTTAGCCTTCTCCCATCTGTTGTCTGGCCTTTTGTAGGGCATCATCAAACTTAATAGCACTTGATCCTCCCTCTGGATAAATCTGGTTATCTTTTCTGGATTTTGAATTCCAGACTCAGTTCAGTACTCTTTCGCTTACCAAAGACAATGAGTGTTCCCTTCCCCTCAAACTGAGGCTGCTTGAATTCAAGTCATTACCCAATCAACATTTTGACCATGAATGAAGGCAGGTTAAAGATTACTCAAGTTTCAGGAATTCACAAATGAATTTTAACTGTGTTAGTAGAACATTTGTTATTGATTCTTTCTTCATAGTAGCTTTCACTGCTGACTTTCCAAATTCTCCTTGCTGCCTCTGCTCATACTTTTTGTCGTCTAGTACCCTTCCCATTCTCTATTTCCATTTGTCAAAACCCTTCCCCCCACCATGACACTTAATCACATTCATTCTTATTTTATAGTTGACTGTGAACATATCAGTCTCCTCTATGGGTTGCAACCCTTGAGGGCAGAAACCAAGAGTGATTTATCTTTGATCCCACTCACATCCAAGATAGTAGGTAAGATAGTAAATGAGAATAAATGAAATAGCATATGTGAAGTCCCTATGTATAATGCAAATTACTGTGAAAGTGATAGCTCTTATTGATGGTTATACACACACACACATCAAAAAAAAAATTATTTTTCCCATGGAGTTGTCTAACCACCGATAGAGTCCACCTCACAAGAACAATAGGAGTCCCTCCTTCCTATCTCCCTCCATCATTGTCCTCACCAACAATCCCCTTGCTTTTTTTACCCCTCTGTTCTCACTGCAAGGTCTTGGCCAACAGTCTACCCATTCAGAGCAGACACTCTTGCAAAATACAACCTACACATGTGTATTTGGCCCATGGATTGTCTTTATGGTTACACATGTGTATATGTATAATTAGTTAACACATTAAAAATCAGGAGAAGTCACATAAAATTTCAGAATTCAGTTTCGGGTTTCTGTTGAAACATGATGAACGTAAGCTGGAGCTGAGTCATGACTTCCACATTGACTGAGGTGCACCCTCTCCAGTTTGGCGGCCTCCACCTCTTCCTATTGTCTCCTTGATATCCAGCTAAGAGTCAGCTGTCGTTTAACAATACGTTCATGCTTACTACATATGCTTACTATAGAAGCGTATTTCTTTATTTCCACATCTCTACCAAAAATGGGAAAAAGAAACAGAATTAGAAGGCTGCATAAATTTTCTTACATCAGAATTGCTGTATTCATTTATGTTACTTATGTGGCCGATGGGACTTGATTTTTAGAGCCCTGATACAAAGTGTCTGTATCAGTGAGAGTTTGATCAAAGAAGCAGGATAACTATGAGTGATACGGAATAGAGGATTTATTATATGATTGAGAAAGAAGTTTATAGAAATCTGGTGGTAGGCCTAAAATTAACTGGGCCAGTAGTCAAGAAGAAAAGCTGAACATGAAGCAGGAAAAAAAAAGGACAAACTGGAGCCTAGAAAGGCAAACTGGAACCTCCATCTCCCTCTCGCCGCCTCCATCCCTGATGAAGCAGAAGAGCTGAAAAAGAACCTGGTGTCTTTCACATGTGCCTATCCAAGCACTGGGATGAGTTGAAGGAAGAGATCAAGTGGGAGCTGTGAACTCAGTCTTAACACCAATCAGGTGAGCCACTTTATAGATCAGGGATAATGTTCATGAGATTCAAGGAAGCCTGGCACCTTACACTGACTTGCAAGGCATAACAGCTGCTGCTTCACTTCTGTCCCCCAAATCTTAAGTAAATTTCTCTTGTGGGTGAATATGACCCAAAACCACATAGAGAAGGGGATTCTGGGAACTGTTAGTTCCACCTTAGCTTAGCTAACTACTACAGCATCCACTTGGTACAGTTAGGGCAAGTCAGTTACTCGAGTATGCACAATGAATAAGTTTTTACTGTACTCCATCTGAACAAATCTAACCCAATAATAGAAAAAGAAAAAAAAAAGCAAAGATAACTTAGAAAATGAAAGAATGTAACATAACCATTATGTTTCACCACTAGGACACAGCACCCAAAACTGCCTTGCACATAGTAAATATTACATTTTAGTGGATTACAACCATCAGATTGTCCTGGTTACTTAGTTAAAAAACAATCTAAGATGAGATTTACAGTAAGGAAAAGAATAATGACATCATAACACATCTTTTGGTTTTATTAATATCATTTCATTGTTCAAGAAAGAGGCTCTGCTTTTGACAAAGTAAAATAATGATGTTTATACATCAAATGTATATGTAGACTTCACAAGTTTTCAATTTTAAACATAAAAATGACCTTCATATAACACATCCTGATCAATAAATAAATCCTGAATTAAGAAAATCACTAGCATTAGGAATAGAGATATAAACAAAAAGATAATTAATAAATGTGTTGTAGGCATTAACCATTATAAGTTATTTCCTCTGTAACAGACATACATTAACTGTTCTGCAATTTTTTTGCAAATGGGTAAAATTAAATAGAGAATGAAAAAAAGATTAGCTAAATTAACAAGGAAAACACCTTTTTTTCCTCAGTTAACCAAGAAGCTTCCAGAAGTTAAATATCTTTTTCTTAATAAGCAATATTGGAAAATAAATCAAATATAAAACTAAATCAGCTTACATAATGCGATCTAGGAATTTGTCTTTATTGGATAAAATAGAATGCATCAGTTCTCACAGTTTTGTCAGGTCTAATCTCTATAATAGCAGTTTTCCATGTTGTTCATAGTTAATCTGCTTCCCTGATCAAACCCTGATACCTCACAGATGCTTGGTACCAGGGGTCTCAAAATCAAATGCATCAGGGGACAGAAAGAATCCTCCCACTTACTGGATTAATATATCTAACTTATTAAGCATGTGCTGAAGCTAGCCACTGATAGTTAAGAGCTTTCAGGAATAAAACTAATTTTAATCAGTGTTACTGGATGACATATTCCTAATTTAACATGAGTATATGTTTTATTTTAGCAAAGGTTAACCAGAAATTCTCTAATAAACATTTTGATGGGCATTAGAAGTTAAAATGGCACATTGTATTAATAAGGTATTTTGTTCAGAAATACCTTTTTGAAGATTTTTGAAGGATCCCACCTCTTTATGCATCTTTTTAGGATAAATATCATGTTCCTGGTTCTTGAGCACTCTCAGTCCTAGAACAGATGTCAAAATGAACCCCATATTTCTTGAATTCTATTTCTTGAAAAGTTGTAAATCTAAAACTTCCAGAAAAAAACCTCTCTGTACAGAAATTGCTGAAAAGGAAGCTCATGTACCTCCCAGAACTCTGAGAGATTCCATCACCCCCTTTAGCACGTTATGTCAGCAAGTTCAATGTAGTTCAAAGGCACATGTCAGACATGAAGTTTAAAATATCCATCCCTTTAGTTAAATGTGAAGAACAGCCTATCAGTCTAATCATGTATAAATATTATCTCCTTTTCATCCCTAATTATTTACTGAGTGAATGAATAAACTTTTTCACTAGAACTATGTACCTGTACACATATGCCGAAAATCTATTTCAAATTGCTTTAAAAATCTGTTCTAGACCTAATATAAAAAGATTTCTAAGCATCATTATTAACAAATATTTATACCTGGAACAGATTCAACTTTAAAATAAACTACCATTGGAGAAAATCATAGCACAAATAGAATACTCTCTGACTCTCTCAAAATTTTGGGACCTAGATAAGAAATTCAAAAGGACTGAGTAGAGTTCATCAGTTTGGAAAATTGAAATGAGAATAAATCATTATAGAGCCATCGGTGCCAATTGGTGATTATTTAAATGTGCTGTTAAACACATATTTCTGACGGATTTATTTCCATTTAAGTTTCATATTTAGTCATAAGTAAAATTAAAATATGTGCATAGTATACCTGCATGTAGAAACATGTAAATCTGTTTTCAAAGTATAGATGAGCAACAATCCTAAGGTGTTGTTATTTGGGCATTTTTAGTGTTCACTAATGAACAGCTCACCAACTGCTGCAGTTCTGTAGGCAGCAGAAACAAGTAAGGTTCCAGGTGTCAGAACTTCCTAGATCGTTATTCAGTAGTAACACCAAACACATGAATGGAGGTGTTAATTCAGAATTTGTGTGTATGAAATAAACAAGAAAAACTGAAAACTCTATTAAGACATTCTCTCTCACTCCACCCTTTTCTACACACACACAAACACAAACACACACAAACACCATGTATGACCCTCAGGCAGTACGCCTCCTAAGGGAACACTGACATCAGGCATGACTCGGTGGCCACTCTGGGGAGGTAGGCGCTCAGCTTCTCCATCTTTGCTCTGTGACAGTTTCAATGTCATGTATGCCGTCATCAGCCTGACATACATATGCCATCCCCTTTAATAACCCAGGGAGGTCTTGGGGTCAGAAGTTCCCTTCAAATGACTGACAGCTAGGGAGGCACCATACCTACAATAGAGCTGTCAGCTGGACGAGAAGACAGGGCCTGTGGGGAATTCTTTTCTTTCTCAACAAGAAACTTTCACTCATCATGACCTGCCTTGAAGAAAGCTTTGGACAAGGTCCTTTCTTTTCCACTTCAAATCCTGCCTTGAAACAAGCTTTCTCTGCTACCCGCAATTACTGTAAGTCAATTTCCAAACAAAAGTCACTATGCGAAATATGCTTAAACTAAGATGGATAAAGAAGTGACAAGCTGCCCTGCCTTCTGTCATGTGGTATCCCCTCTTTCTTCTCCCACAAAACCCCCCAAGAAGTTAAACGAGGACTCAGACACACAGGATTAGGAAACTGAAGATGATCTCAAGAAATTATCCAGTCCTGCCTTCGGGTTACACCCACAACATAACGTCCTCTTGTCCTTTTGGTATATTGGGTTGTTATTGCTTCTGTTTTAATAAAACCAAAATGCCAGTGTAATCATTTGCAATAAGAAGTACAATTATCGAAGGAACCAGACACTTCAATTCCAATCACCAACCCATTCTCTCTGTTTAAACCTGACTTAACTCTTAATTTTATGTACATCGTGATATGTTGTAATTTGGTAATTCATTGTTCCTGATTAGAAAAATATCAATCCTATTAGGTAGCATTTTAGACTTGGAAAGCCTTATAAATTATTTATTATTTCCTTCTCCCAGCCCCCTGCTTGGGTAATGCACCTAAGTTCTTTATTTCTGGATAAAATTATTAAGTAGTATGTGGGCTGGCCCAGGCTCCTACATAGATCATAAGTGGGGCCAGGATAAAGCTCTGCCTTGCCTGAGACATCTTGAATGTTGAACAGCAATTTGCTACTGGAAGAGAAGGACAACATACAGAAGCAAAGACCACAAACTATAATGTAAAAGAACATTTCTATCACAAGCAGATTCTGCCACGTTTAATGGGCTTACGGATCCTATGCAATGTATTGCAGGAAAGTCCCACAGAAATAGCTTTGTTCTAATGAAACTGATTGGCCATGATGGTGGTGAGAGTCTGGGCAACAAGACTTGCTGAAAATAAAGAGTAGGAAATCTTTCTTCAGTGTCCCTCTGGAGCTGGTGTAGAGAAGGAAGAGATACAGACAAGCCCATTATGCTAAGTGAAAGGAGACAAACACAAAAGGTCATCTATTGTATGATTGCATTTATATGAAAATTCAGAATAAGCAAATCTATAGTGACAGAAAGCAGATTAGTAGTTGCAGAGGCTGGGTGTGGGGATGAAAAGTGGAGAGTGACTGCTCTTTGGGAAAGGAGTTTCCTTCAGGGATGATGAAACTGTCTAAGATGACCAACTTTCAATCTAATGCTCACCTGACTGTGCTGTTTAAAAGGACACATCCATAACAATGTATCAACGACAAATCAGTACATGACTATAAGAACATCAGAAATGGATCTAATTTAGGTATCGGTGCAGAAGATAGGTGTAACCAGATAGCCAGACTCCAAACAAGGGGAGGACGTTAGGAAAGCAGTGGGCTCTCATCTGACCAGTTCCTGAAAATGTTATCCATTTGTAGAGAAGAGTTCTGGAGAAGCAAGAGTCTGGAGACCTCTTATAGTCCAGGTGCCCCCATGACATGACAGAGTCTATTAATAATAGCAATAATAATGACAATGAGCATCATCAGTTGTGCACTTACTACAACCAGGAATTAGATAAATAGTGTCACATATGTTTTCTCAGATACCTAGAAACAGATATGGAGTAGGTATCATGAGCCACCATCTTAGTGATGAGAAAAGTGAGGCCCAGGATCGCACAGCTAGTTAATAGCTGTGCTCGTATTTGAACTCAGGTCTGCATGACAGTAAAATCCTGTCTTTTGACTAATATGTTTTTTCCCATGAGGAAGACTACCAGCCCTTTATTAGCAGTCATGGCTACATTCGGCATGAATAGAAATGGGCTCAACAAATGTCAGTATCTGTCCAAGTACTAACATTTGCCAAGGAGGAGAAAAAGTAGCCTAGGAATAGCCCTAGGCAGAATATAAAGCAGACAATTCTTCTGGAATAGTAGGTTCTACACATTCCAGCACTTCACCAAAAGCAGAGACTGATGCCCACATGAGGTTCAAAGGTGCCCATTGAAAATAGGGTCTTTTCCCTTTTAGACAGATACTCTGACATCCACTTAAGTCCAAGCCTTCAGCTTTCCAGACTTCCTAAGGGTAATTTTCCAGGTAGTTCTAACTCTAAAGAGCTAGAGAGAGAACTTCCATTCGCGGGCCATGGTGGTGCTCTTGGTACAAGTAAAGCCCTAAAGGCATAATAGGCCACATGTAGAATTTGGCTTTTAACATCTACATAGGTCGATCTTAGTAACAAACACATAAAAGAAACCCCAAAGACTCTATTTACTAGACTCATATCCAGCTATATATAATGGAGAGAATTTTCAGGATTTCTTAACCATATTCACTGTTTAGTCAACACACAACCAACAGCTTGTCTATAAACACTGCTATGAGAAATACATTTGTGACCACATGTCATCTTAATAGGCTGGAATTAATTACTGGATTTACTTATCTGAAAATTATATAACTCTATGGATATTTGGATACTAATAGATAACTGATGGGTATACTAATACATTTCATGGACTATAAGGTATTGTGGTTTGTTTTTTTTTTTTTGCACATCTTAACAAATCTGAAATCCAGATGTGTTATACTTACCATCAGCCAGTCTGCAGTCCTGACAGTTGTCATGTTCTTTTCATGTGAGAATATTAAAAATATCAGCATTAAAACTTGAAGAATGGGTGTTACTGACATGGAAGGTAACAGTGGAGCACTTTTTAAGGAAATGCTGTATCACCAATGCTTTTGATGGCCCAAAAGAAAATATTAGAAAATATTATGTCGTAGTTTAGTCGGTACTATTTTTTCTTTGTGGTAAATCTTAAATAATGGTAAATCTTATAATCAGTGACATCTTAGATTCAATGGAATACAGCTTAAGCAGCAAATATGCCACAATGGCGAGTTTATAGGAATAATCAAAACCCTAATAATTAAAAGAAAATAAGTATCATTTCCTCTCACTCTAGAAATATCAAAGTTTAAAATGTCACAGTAATATTTATGTATAATATGATCGCTATCTGAAAAAAAGTAAAATTTGAAAAAGATATTATATGAAGTGAACCAGGTTGTTGTTGCTTCCCAAACTTTGTTTAAAACATATTATTTACTATATTTTTAAAACAGAAGAATTAGAGAAATTCTTAAAATCCTCAGGAAAAGGAAAACAATTTATATTACGAAGTGTTAAGATTTAAACTTAAGTTAAATAGAAACTTGCTAAGCCTCAGTTTCTTCACTTGTAAAATAGGTATTCAAGCAGCTACTTCACTGAGTTGCTATGAGAATTCAATGACTAACACGTATAAAATATTTAGTAAAGAGATCCACCTGGTAGGATGTAAATAATTTGGAACTGTACTATTTTGATCATTATCTTTATGATTCTTTTACATCCTGGCCCAGGGCTCAACAAATATTTTTGTTAAGAGGGTGAAAAACAAAAATCAAAAATAAATTATTTGAAAATGTTTCATCACAGACTCAAAACCAAATGATTTTTAAAGTTTATTGCAGGAACAAAAATGAAAAAGTAACCCTATTTTCTTTAACACTGTGATACTGAAGAAGATAAACGGTTCAGGGCAATCAAGGAAAAGATACAGCCTGAAGACATTTTCTTAGTATGGGGGCGGAAAGGGGGCTGGAAGGACTGGAAGAAGAGTGGGGGAAATGGTAGTTAGTTATAATCCACAATTCAATTTCAATTTTCAAAGAAACAAAATTTGTCCCCCTAGACACACACCTATTTTTTTTTTTTTTTTTAAGATCTTGAAAATGTGTAGTCAAATGGGTCTTAAATGTCAGTTCTCTAGTGGGGAAGGAAAAGGGCACCACACACAGATCCTCGCCCTGTTTGGTTCAAGCAAGATGTATAAGAAAACAAGCTCAAAATAGAATAAGGGATAACATCATTATAATTCACCCTTCTAAAAAAAAAAAAGCTGTATCTGATGTTAAAATGTAAAATATCTCAAGAGGTGGTTGGTTGTAGATTCTAGAATTTTATAACTAATTTTTTTTAAATCTTAAAAATTAAATATGTTTGATAACATGCTATTTCATAGATGTCATACATTTCTACGGCAGGAGCACTTCTTGCATATATTCCACATTTACATTTCAAACATGCCTTTTAGAAGTATCTATAGATAGAAACTCATAGCTTCTTAGGAAGGCAGCAAAGTCAGGCGAAGGGCTCTGGGCAGGTAGTTGTCATAACCTGTGTCTCCTAGCCATGCCCTGAACTAGTTGGGTGGCCCTAAACAGGTACCTTGACCACTCTGGATCTTGGTTTCTCTTAGGGCTTAAGGATCTCTAAATCCTTCCCAATGCTAACATTCTTTGGCTATCATTTGGTTTTGCCCAAGGTGACCTTAATGTCAGTAAGAAATGTAGGGAATAGTATTTAGGATTCCTATCATTCCATTGTCGTAACTGCTACTCCATCTTACCTCTTTTCTGTGCTTCAAAACATACTGTCAGCCTTTTATCATTGCGTTTGCCCAAACATACACACATCAAGGAATGAATAACAAAGAATCATGCTGTGGAAATTACATATAGCATTTCATGTGACATGTTGGACATCGCCGTATTTTTGGTGCTAATTATGAAACAGCAAACACAGAAAGCCTGTGTCGCTCTCTGAGTCTGTTGGGCCCACATTACACTTCCCTCTAAGGTCAGCATGGCTTCCATGCAAACCCCTTCTCCTCCACCCTCTACTGGCCAGAAGACAGTGATCCCTGTAAGCCCTCAACAGCACAACTCCAAAGAAAAGCTGCAATTTAATTCTTAGCCGGAAACACAGCCCATTGGAAGGACACCAGTCACTAGGGTATTGTTAGTGCCTTGTAATGGCCAAGAGGGATTGCTGACTCTGCGAATATCACTCCAAAGGCAGGAATTCTATTTGAATTACTAACATAGCAGATGTTTGCTAGGATCCACCATGCAGTCTGTACACGGTTATGCTAATTTGGCAGAGCTTCTCTTCCAGTTAGCTCTGAGCCATTAGAGCACGCAGCTAGTAGGTCCTTCTGTCTAACTAATAATTGCCTATTATTGATATTAATTAACATTTTTTGCACCTTTCCTCAGTTTTGACCTAGTATCTGTTGGTAGTCTAATCACTGTGGCCTATTAAAAGTCAAAATACAGGGACCTATAGTAGTCACGAGCCATTTATCAAAAAGCAAACAAGGCCAATTAAACAGGCAGCCAGACAGTTGTCTTGATTTGCCGCTGACTGTTTCTTGATCACCATTATAAATTGCTAATAGGGCAGAAAGCGCTAAGCGGGGAGCATCTGTGGGGGGCTGGTTATTGCTCACTCCTCGCCTGGTGACAGGTGAGAGAGAGGCTAGTGATAGTCTTATTGATGTGAACTGCCCATCAGTTGGTAGTTATTGTTAAAGTTCATGATGCTACAGCTGATCCCATCCTGCTGAGAGTCAATCAAATTAATTAGAGCTAGAAATTCTTCTTTATTATTTTAGAGCACGGGTACAGAAAGAAGTTCTGTAATTTGGATCCAAAGGATATAAAGGAAAAAAAATCTTCATGTAGTACAGTGTGGAAAAAAATCAGATATTGCTTCTTCCATTATTTATAATAAGGGCTGCGGCTAAAGGTTTTTATAGGCACAGATCAAGAGATCATAATAGAAGCATATTGACAGATTTTTTTCTGCAATACTCCAAGGAACTGGCTGTAGCAGGAAAATATATCAAAACCTTATCATCAGAGCTGAGATCTTCTGTGAAAAATCAATAAAGAGTTATACATGGTTTGAGTTTAAACAGTTCTCTGTAGTCATTTAAACATAGTGCATCTGTACAGCTTTTTACCTCTGGAGACGGAGGTAACCTAGCAACCAGAGGGCTTAAACCGATTAACTACAAATGAAGTACTGTACGCCTATCAAAGCAATTGTTCATCGTTGCCTTTGTTGCAGAGACTAAGCTAATTGAACATGATACAGTATGAAGATAATTAACACCCATGAGTTTGTTAATTGCCTGTTAGCATTACAACACAGTCTCTTGGTTTCTTTTTAACTGTCTCCTTTGTAGCCTCTTACTTCCCTTAAAATGGTGCAGGACTGTTTAACTGGCAATGATATCTTGAGTTTATTAATCCTTCTTAAATTGAAAAAAAAAAAAAAAGCCCTGTCTTAATGAAGCATATTGCATGTGCTTGTTAAATGCAAGCTCTTACTTTGTCTCTATTTTCCCAAGACTAGGAATTTGTTTTACAGATACTGTACAAACTATGTTTACTTTCCGTGCTAATTTATTTCAAGCGATTTAGCCATTAAAAATGCTCTCTAAAAAAAAAAAAAAAAAAACTGGCTTTAGTGTTTCTCTTTACTACTCAGCTGCTCTCCTTTTGAGAGTGAGCGATAAATGTCTTTGAGGGTTGGAATATTAATTGAAGGCAGCATCTGGTCAGCAGCTGACCGGCTCCAGTTGTCCTGCTCCAACCAAGCGGGTGCAGAGGAAACTTTGCTGGTTCAATTTGCCAGGCTCTCCATTTCCTCGGAACTGTGGACTAAATGAACCCCCATTTTATCTCTGCTGGATGACTGCGTGGATGCCAGAAAATCAATTGGGCAGGAAAATCTGTTAATCTAAAGTGAATTCAATCTAAGGAATCATTTAAAATAAAAATTTCAATCATTACCTTTTCGTAAAAGCACTTTTTTCCCTCAAGTCCGTGTGCACATGTCATGACAGTACTTCAAAAGGACCTTTCACAAGAGTAGTTCAAAGTCAATAGAACCGTCTAGCAAAGAACAATTTGCTTTTTGGACAAAAAATAATAATAAGGTGGCTGATTACAAGCTTAAGAGGAAATGGAAAACCCCGACAGTGTGTAGCCTGAAGCAATTCACACACTCAGCCCCAGGATACACATCTGACACTCAAAATGGACTTTTCACCACTTGAGAAGGGACACCTTGGCTGTGTCACAATTGTTTAACATGAATTTTCCTGGATGATCTTCTGTGTTTTTCATTACTATGTCGTGGTTAATATTTGCTGGTACACCAGTCCCAGGAGGGCCACTTCTAGTGCCCAATTACAAGTTCTATCATCAATCATAAGTATTATTTATTCAACAAAATGAATTGCTAATTAATAACTGATGAGCATTATGGCCTTGAAGATGATAACACTATTAATTATGGTTGGCATGAAAGGGGTCTACCTGGCACATTTTCACCACAATTAGCCTCGGAAGCTTTCAGGGAATATGTCTATTAAGATCTCTAAAGAAAGGCTGGCTTTCCTCCCTCTCCTGCATAAGGACTGACAAACGCAGCATTGTCTCTAGTTAGGATGTCACTAAACCATCACCGATATCCCAACAATTGTTTTCTGCATACAATGACTTGTATAAGAAACTTGACATGACAGAGAATAGCTGCCCACAGAGGCCTGCAGGTATAGAACATGGCCCTACATGCCTGCCATGCTCCTACTGAAATGCTGCAGGGGGTGAAGAGGCCCCAGCATGGCAATTGGAATGTGGCCACTGGCTTATTTTTAGACTCAGTTGTTGCCCAGCTCATGTTCTGAGCTCTGGATGCAGGCACAGGGCAGCTAAATCACTTTAGCAGACAGCTGGTGGTCCAGGACTGCTCACATTTACTCAGTCAGGAAGGAACACATCACCATTCACTGTGAGGACCTTCTGATCAGAGACTTAAAGAGGAGAAGCTAAGAAATGCCTTCTTGCCCACTGCTGGGGAAGGAAAAAACAGTAGCTTTGAAGAATAAACGTACAAAAAGCATAATAATGCTATGAAACTCTTTAAAAGCAGAACAAATCTACTTCTGTGCTCTGTGTATGTCTAATCTCCACACCCAAGCCCTGTAGATGCTGAATAAATACAGGTGAATGATAAAGCATTGCAAAGACTTTTAAAAATTATGTGACTAATAGAAGAGAAAGCTTTCCTTTTCTTTCTGAGTAGACAGGCTCTAGAAAGTAAAGAGCTTATTAAATGGTTATCTGGATAATTCTGTAGTTTAGACAATCATTTCAGATTCAGTGCTAGATGGATTTTGGAGAATAAGCTATCTGCATGGATCACATTAATTGCAGAATTGGAAAAGTGCTCTCTTTGTGCTAAGTAAGCAAAACAGCTACTCTCATTATTTCAGTTAAAAATATCTGAGGGTTCAAATTCTGCAAATGTCTTCCCTTACCATTCTGCCAAACTGCATAGAATGCAGCCCCTTTATCGTAGATAAGCACACATGCTCTGGGAGGGGAAAGAAGAGCAAGTGCACCCCACCTCCAGATGGCATGATTATCGGTGTACATTATTTTTAGCTTTACAAAATTAAGAGTTGGAAAGGTTGGTAAAGTGAAGGAAATGTTCACAAAACAGCCTGATTAAGTAAAACATTCCTCCAAGTTGCCACCACATTCCTCTTTCTGTAGAAATACATATAAGGACACACAGTTAGTAAGGGCTTACCAGCATTCAGACTAGCAAAGCGGTAAGTTACTACAGTGTTTTAGGGTGACAAAGGTAATTGCGTCTACAATGTTCAGGACAGAACAGCACATAGAGGCCACTTAGTTGACATTGATTAGTAGAAAAGGCAGTAAAAATTTTTAGGAAGATGGAGAAAACAAATTTAAGGAAGCAAGAGAGAGAAAAAAGGAGGTAGGGAAAGTTTAGTGGGGATGCAAGAGGAAGAAGAAAGGGTGGGTGAGCAAGAAAAACCTTGGACTCTAAATCTGGCTCCACTGCTGTCTACATTCAGGAGCTTGAATAAATCATTTTATCTAGCTGAGCCTCAGTTTCCGCTTTTGTAAAATGAGAGTATCAATACTTATTCTGCTGATCTTACAGATTTGTAAGGAGGATCTGATGAATAATGTGTTTGTGGCTTTAGTTTTAAAAGCACTTTGAAAACTACAGTGACAGTTATCTAGAAATGTAAAATTCCTAATAATTATATTTGTTTGCTCCTAGCTCATACTGATGCAATCGTCTCAAAAAAAAAAAAAAAAAAACTGGCAAGCTCCAAAGACTGTAGAAGGGAGCATGTCCACCACAATCTAAATTTGAGAACTAAAGAATGGGTGGATACCTAGAGGCCACTGAAGCTTGCATGAGGAGAAATTTTGTGTTCTTACATTAAAAATCAGGCAAAGATACCTGAGCCACAAATAGTTATTTCTAGTGATCATGCCTGAGGCTGCTCATACAGCAAACTCAAACTTTAATGTGCATACTAGTCACAGGGGAAAATGAACAATGCTGATGCTCTAGGTAGGTCTGGTGTGGGGCCTAGAAACCTGCATTTTATCCAGGAGCTCAGGTTTCTCTGAGGAAGGTAGTCCACAATTGCCAAATGAGAGACCCAGCTCTAAATCCTGTGAGCAGAACACACCTCCAGCACACACTTCTGTCAGTTCCACAGGGTGGTTGTGAACATACTTAAACCAGCAATGTCTTCCCAAGAGTCAAGAAAAACAAGAAGGAGCCTTAGTTTTCAGTATGACCAGGCTTGATTCAAGAGGTTATTTGCTCCTAGACTATACTGGAAATAGCACTGGAAAAACATTCTTTATGGCACTGATCAAGGAAATAGACAGTGCTCCTGAAACCTGTTGGGAAAAGGAATTAAAGAACCTAGATCGACTTTATGAATATGTAGATATACACATTTCTATTCCTCTGATAGGAAAATTATCCCGTTTCCTTATTCCCTCAAACACTTAAGACTAACCTTCTGCAGTTACCCTTAAAAGACTAATTCTCATTTTTCTCAAAAAATAGACAATGGATATATGCTGCATGGTGACAACAGAAATGTTCCTTTTTGAAATATGACCATTTGGGGTCTCAACCTTAAGGTATATCTTAATATGTTATAGATGCTCTGCCCTACTCAGCCCTCTCTGCAGAAATTCTCTCTGCTGACTGAAGGTCTCCAAAATCAAACATACATCAACATTCAGTCTATTCCTTCAGAGTCAACAACTGTAATCTTCTTAAACTAGAAACTTCTTAAAAACTAGCCCTTGAATCCAAACAATGCTCATTTGAGAGAGAAAGAAGCACTGTGTCCTTCACCCAGAAGGACAACTGCATATGTGACCTGGAAGACCCCATATTATCAGTAGCCTCACAATAAGAGAAGTGGGGGTGCCATCCTAAGAGTAGGTTTGGATTCCAGCAGTCTGGAACAAGGCATTCATGAGCCATAGTTTCTTCATGCTCTTTTTTTTTTTTTCTTGATTTTGTCTTAATATAAAACCCTAGACGGCTGTGGGGAAATAACTCCACTTCATTAAATAAAACATTTCATTTGGTATTTTACACATCAACATTTCCCTGAATTGTGTTGCATGGTATATGAGCTATTAAGAGATGTTTACAACAATGACTGTTCTGGGACACAAGAGTCTAGAGAATACTGTAGAACTTCTCAGGGCTTTCATGATGCTGGTGAGCTTTTCAACTCTACAAGAGAATCTGCAGTAACCAGAATTTCCCATATATATTTGATCACAGAACCTTTTGAGGGAGGATGAACCGGGAAGATATCTAATTCAGTGAAACACCGCTGGGGAAATTCTGCCTTGTAAGAAATACAAATGAACTGTCACATTTAACCCTTTTAGCAATCCCATTGAAACAGAAATTATCACCATTACCATTTTATAAAAGTGGAAACTGAGTTTTAGAAGACTCCCATCTCCAGCAGTCTGGAAATGAAAGCTTAATGAATCCCAAGTCAGTTAAATAAAAATAAATATTCCCTTAGACACATTATGGTAGAAATGGTGAAACAACTGCAGAACATCGAAGACAAAAAGAAGATCTGAAAAGCAGACAAAGAGAAAATACAAATTACTTCAAATGAGTGGCAGTTCATTTGACAGCTAAATTTGCAATAGCAAATATGGAAATCAGAAAATAGTAGAGTAATATCTTCAATGGTATTATTCTGTAATATCTGCAAGAATTATCAATGTGGGATTTCATACTCATTAAAATGATTTTTCAGAACAAAGCAAAATGAAGACTTTTACTCAACAGGCTCTTTCTAAAGGAATTTTGAGGTATATAATTCAGATAGAAGGAAACTGATCCCAGATGCAGAAAGAAATTATTAGCAAATAAAATGGAAAATATGTGAGTAAGTCTAAATGAACATTGGTCATGGATGTTTAACCTAAGTAGGAATTCCCTGGGAAATAAATGGCTATGAGTCTGAGATTTTTGTGCAGGAGATTTTGGGGAGAGTTCTCAAGCAGGCCACACCTGTTGAGTAGTAAGGGAAATAGAAATGATAGAGAAAGAAGTTGAATTATGATGTAATCACAACAAAACATCATCTGAGCCCACAGAGAACTCTGAAGCTGGATGGCCATCAGAGTTAATCCGCCTTTAGAAAAGGGGGCCTTTATTCTCCACATGCACACATATACACACCAGCCAGGCTTAGATGTGAACCACCTCCAGGGAGGAGGCATGACTTAGGGCAAGGTCATTCTCTTCTACTAAGGATATTTCCCAATAAGGGACTCACTGGAGAACCATCAGTCACCAACACTGCCAGAATCTGGCAGGAGTGTCTCATCCCTAAAAGGGGAACTGAAGCAGTGCACACAGCATCCACTGCAATGCTTAAAACAAAGAAGGTTGAAATAAAATATTTGATGAAATTATGCTATTTTATTATGTAAGTCAAGAAGAATGATGGGAGTTAAAATATTCTAAGGTTCTTGTATTGTTTGGGTCAAGAGTAAAGATGTTGATTAACTTTTAGACTTCAATAAGACTGAATTTAAAAAAACAGCTGCTTACTGATTATAAGATATGCAAAACATAAGGGTATAAAAAGTTAAAAGTAAAAGGATGGAAAAAGTTATACAAGGCAAATTCTGGACCAACTAACCACAAAAAGCTTGGGTAGCTCTAACTGATTTGTATCAGACAAAACAGACTTTAAGGCAAATAGAATTACTAGAGATAAAGGATACACTACAAAATGTTAAGTTTGGTTCAACAGGAAGATACAACAACTCTAAACTTGAACATACTCATAGCCTCCAAATATGTTAGGCCAAAATGGTCAGAACCGCCAAGAAGTACAACCAAATATATAATCAATAAATCAAGCATGAAAAAATAGTAATGACACAAAAAATATGAAACTAAGGCTCATGAGGTTGTGACTTATGACAGAGGTAGGATTTAAGACCAGAGTGTCTCGCTCTACTCCAAAGCACGTTCCACTGTTTCCTCTAGATATGATCGTGGAAATTGAAAGAATCAAGAGATAGGAAGAGATACAAAATTGATATCAGACTCTGTAGAATGTATCTTTTTGGTAGAAAAGATATTTTCCTATTTCTCTCACTGAAGTCTAATATTAAGAGAGTTGAAAGTTATGCTAATGTCTATGAAAGCAAAATGGTATGGCTTTTCAGACTCCAATCAGATGACTCTAATATATCAATTGTTCCTGATTCTTTGTTCTTCATCATTGTTAGGTGTAGTTGGTAGAAAAAATATATATATTTATTTGCTGCTCAGGTCCACTGACAATACTAATCTTCATGGAAAGAACTTCTGCTTAATCTAAGTTGTCTGGGAAAAGTGACATATCATAACACAAAATCCTATCTGAAAATAAGGGTAATGCCCCATTCCCCAGTCCTCCACCATCTATTCTGATTTTCAAGCTATATTGTATCTTATGGATAAGGTAGATCTGTTATGAAGTTAGGTACACTATAATGAATAGGAAAATTGCAAAAACATTTGCCCAGAATACAGGGACTTTGCCTTTCTTTTCCTTCAGTAGAAGTCATGGATAGTGGCACTTAGAGGAAAATGTTCCAGTGCAGTGACATTTTTCCATTTTAACGGGCTTCATCTTTGAGTAAATACACACCAAGCCAAGCCTGACAAATGAGATGATCACCAGGGGATGACACCTCCCAGTCAAAGCTCCCACAAGGACAGAAAGCTGAGACCCCGGAAAAAGGCTTTCTGGGAGATCCAGCTGGAGGTAGTCAACCCTGAGGACACGATCAGCCTCTGCCCTATAGCCCAAGAGGCTGCCAAGAAGCAAAGCTTTGCTTAAGAGACTGGGGTGCAGGAATTACCTCCAACCCTCTGAGATTCTTACCTATTTGGGGTCTTTGGTTCCTCTGGAAAAGAGACCAATACTATGTTCCCCAACTCCTCAGGAAAAAAGAAAAATGTAAACAGACACATTAACTTTTGCTCACCAATGCAGGAGGTCTGGCCCCAGTTAAAAACCACTGCTCCAGCCTTACCTCTCATAGGACTTTTTCTAAACACATGGTGCACTTTGTAGACAGGAAGCAAGCACATGAGAGCATGGGTTCTGAGGGTCAGGCTCTCAGTTTGAACGTTGGCCTCACCACTGGCCAGAGGCAAGCACCTTGAACCTGACTGTACCCCAGTTTTTTGTCTATAAAATGAATAATAATAGTGCCTATTTCATGAGGATGTTATTAGGATTGAGTGAGCTCATTCATGCAAAGGGTTTTAGATGAGTGCCTGGCACATACCAACATTTGATTCTCATTGTTCATTTCATTGCTAGTCCCTTGTGAAGGTTTCCTAGTGTGTTTTCTGGACCAGACCAGCCTCTTGGTATAGGCTGGACTCTCTCTTCATGAAGAACATCATTCAAGAGATGTCTTGCTCTGAATCATCTTTACCTTCATTTTCTTACTTGGCCTCTTTCGCTTATGCAACAATTTCTTTTTGGCAGCCCCAAAGCTAGTATAACCCCTCACTGTTACCAAATTTAGGAAAACTCTCAAAGCCTTCTTCCTGGTTTGGGGGCCTGCTGTTTGAAATTGGTATTTTCACCCTCTCCCCCAAAACTCAATGTCTGTGGGAGTTATAGTGTGTCACTTTGGGTCCCTGACTCACTGCTTCTTAATCTGCTCCATCCCCTTATCCCCGTCCTGGGTTGCTTGATCAGCTGGTCTCCTCAGAGTTCATTGGCCTGAACTCTGTTTCCTAGATGAAAGCCCACCTGCATCAGTGGACAGACTCCAATAGACATTCCTAGCTAAGGTCTGTGGGCCCAAGACAGAGAATATAATGTGAGTGTCAATTTAGCCCCTCAACCACTAGCACAGGCCCCCTCTGAGTCAGGGAGTACATAAATTTTGACCTTACAGCTGCTCTACCTCCCCACTGATCCCTCTCCTTCATCTCAGGCCTTCATCCAAATCTGCCCTGAGTTTCTCTGTAGTCATCCCTCCTAGGAACAAACACAAAAACTGAGAAGTTGCCTCTCTTGACGGCTTTGAATTTTAGTGAGAAGTTTTGAAAAGAGAGACAAGAATCCCCAGTGGAGGCTTTTCAGACATTGAGCTCTCTTCGGGGTATGGTGGGGCAAGAGGAGACACCTGGGATACCTCTCACAGCCTCCACATTAGATGGCTGTCCACCCCACCCATGCACCAGCGCAGCCCTTGCCACAAACTCAACTCATTTTTAGGCACACAGTTCATTCTAAACAAATATTTTTAAAAATTATTTAGTCATTATTTAAAATAAAGTAAAAGTATTCCAGCAAATGGTTCAGTTGTGCCCCAGGCCCAGCTGAGCCATACCTAAGATGCAAAGCATTTGTATGATAAGGTGGAAGAGAATTAATTGGTGTGAGAGGTCTTTACACCAGACAGTTCACTCGTTTTACTTCATATAATCTTTCCCACAATTCTATAAGGATTGTACTATTATTATCCTGAGTTTATAGCAGATAAGGAGTCTCCAGAAGTTTACATAATTTAGAAAGGCATAATGGAGTTGAAATACAATTGTTTTTTGATAGCGTTGTAGCTTAAAATCTTTTTCTTAATAAATTCTTAAGAATGAAACAGATGGCAATAGAACTTTTCTCAAAGGAGGAATTGGGGGCTCATAGCCACCCTGACCTAGGATGCACCACTCACCCAGCCCTCACCCTAAAGAAAGCCTCCCTCTGCCAAACCCCTTGCCCTAAGAAACCATCAGAAATCCTTGGATTCAGAACCAGATTCCACGCCCATGAGCCACGAGAACTTAACATGTCTCTACTTTCTGTGTGGCCATCTATGACAGGACAGGGTGGTTGTAATGACTGCCTGATGTGAGGTGGGCCTGGAGTCACACACACAGATGGTGCTCAGCAAATGGCAGCCATATGACTTGCTCATGTTTGCACAATGAGCAAGTGGTAAAGGCTGGATTCAGCCCCAGGCCCAAGACATCAGAGTCCATGCTTTTCCTGCCTCTACTGCAGCAACTTCAGGCTCCCAAACAGAACATAGATAAAAGGCTCAGGACCCAAAGGCAAGCCAGCGTAGGAACAAATCTGAAATGCTAACAAAAAAGAAACAACACTGGTAAAACACAAATTTTACAGAGAGCAGCATTAACTCAATACAGATACTGAAATTTCCCAGGATCGACCACAACCATATGGGGAATCAGTTCAACATGGGCAAGGCTGATGGGAAAATTAACATGGGGCACTGGTAAACACGTTAGGCTGGTGAGCATTGTTTAACTATCTTGAAAGACTGTATTAAGAACGAATGATGCCTAAAATTTCCTTTGTCTTGGAGTTTCTTTTTAATTGGTTTGCAAATGTAATATGAATTTAACTATTTTAAAATGAATGTTAAAACATTTGTTAGACACACATATTAGAAGCATTAAAGTCAACTCGTCAGTTATTTTTCTATCAAAGTCTCATCATCAACTCTCTAAGTTTAATTTTAAAAATAAGAAAATTACATCCCTCTACCCACTACAGCAGCTAAACCCTCATATCCAGCCACCAAGAGCAGACAGCATAGCTAGCTGCCTGGGGCATCCTTTAGTCATGTCCCACTCCACTGGAGCAAGCATATCCCATCCTTTCCACTCCAGTCTTCACCACTGCAGAGAGATCAGTGGGACCCAAAATGCCCTGTTAGTTGCTGCTGCCAAAGCTGACGGGCAGTTGGGTCAGGGTGGTTGACACAGGCTGGGGAAGCCAGTGCTGATTCAGGGGTGGCACAAGGTTCTCAAATTTGGGCTTATTGACAGGGAAGATGATAAAGAGGCACTCCTGTGGGTTATTACTCTAAAATGCAAACTTGAAGAGCATAGCAGGAAGAGAGGCAAACTGAGACAGGCCAGCTCTTAAGCAAAGTAAACTGAGTCCAGCAATAGGCTTCCCCGTGATTACTCAAGACTTATTTATCTCTGAATCCACACAATTTCTTAAGGTACAATTTCAGGTATCTTCATTACAGGAGATAACCCTGTCCTAATTTGGATTTTTGCTAAGAAAAAACATCAAATAGTGGTCCTGTTCCTCACGTAAATGGAGCCATTAATGAGGTTTCTCAGGTATAACGTGAGACTCAGATTAACATAACAGAAGGTAAATGGTTTAGACTTGAGTCCTCTGCTGCCATCTTTCAAACTATGCACTAAACCTCTCAAAGTATATTCAAATAACTTCTGATTGGGGTCCCTTCTTACTTCTCTCAAAATGCCCTTCGTTCATTGTGGCAGACAAAATAGTTGGCCCTCTGAGATGTCTATGTCTTAATCTCTAGAACCTGTAAATATGTTCTTTACATGACAGAAGGGACTTTTCAGTTGTGATTAAATTATGGATTTGAGATGGGGAAGTTGTCTTGAGTTATCCAAGAGGACCCAGTGTAATCATAATCATGAGAGTTCTTATAAGTGAGAGAGGGAGCCAAGGAAAGTCAGAGTCAGAACTAGGATGATAGAAACAAAGATTAGGGGGCAGGGGAAAGCAGGGTACACATGCAATTGCTGGCTTTAAAAACGGAGGAAGGGGCCATGAGCCAAGAAACACAGGCGCTGCTAGAAGCTAGAAATGGATTATTCTCTAAAGCTTCCAGAAGAAACACAGCCCTGCCAACACCTTGATTTTATCCCATAGAGACTCATTTCAGACTTTATACCTCCAAAATTTATGGTTTAAGTCACTTAATAATCTGTATCATTTAATAAACTTAAAATTTAATTTGTGATAACTTGTTACGGCAGGAATAGGAAACTAATACATTTACGTGTTACCTTCCTTCCTACCCCACATTCCATCTCCCCTCCACAAACACACTATAGGCTTCCCTGGTTGAAACATCAGTTCTTTCAGGAAGTCTTCCTCTCTGACTCCCACTCCACCCCCCAAGAGAGGTGAGGTGCCTCTCTCAGTTGTGACCTCTATCAGAGCATTTGTCACACTGTATTATAATTGACTATTGGTTTGTCCATCTCCCCCACCAGACAATGAATTTCTGTAGGGCAAGAATTATGTCTTGTATTTTTCACCCACTGCTCTTGGCACGGGGCCTGGCACAGCACAGACCCTCAAAAAGTATTTCTTAAATGAATAACTGCTATTTTAAAAGTTTTGAGCAGTTCATCTTCCCCTGAAAACAAGCCATATCTGTTTGAACCTGAGATAGTGAACATCTATTGAATGAATGAATAAATAAAAATAAGTGCTATTGACACAGTGCTTTCGTTCATGAATTCTATCAGAGAACAGTAATATTGTGCTGAGCAGTCCACTGGCCATTTTAGACTCCCTAAATTTCCCTGAGACCAGATTATCAGCTTTATTCTAGGCAATCCTCTCCAAGGCATTTCAACAGCTATTACTTGGTTTAATACAGATTTGCCAAATGTTAACTTTGCTCAAATAATTTTGTTTTAGGTTATTCTGTACACAGCCATAATGCCAGAAAAGGCAATCTGTATCACTTAAGGAACTTGAAATTTTTATCTATGTTAATAAAAGAAAAAAGTTACCAAAGCAATATAGCTATTTTTCTAAAGGAAGAGGGGAAAACGCCTCATTGAGGAATATAAAATTCTGAAGGGACCAGAAGCAAGATTTTACAAGACTATTTGAGATAATGCCAAGTACAAGAACAAAAGAACATAAACCAAGGCTCAGAAAGGGTCAGATCCTCAAGGAATTTAGGCAGAATTTCTTTAGACATAGAGAAAGAAGTTTATAGAGTAAAAAGCAGAGGGTTGAAATGGGAGAAAGGCTGTTGTAAATATATTTGAAGTTGTTAGACCAAAATTGTTCCCTGAGTTATACTCAAATCATAGATCATGGCTTCTAATTCCTCAGAACAGAGCAATTTGAGTTGAGTAATGGTCTCTCTTTGGGTGGTGTCATTTTTATCTTCTATTTTACTTCCTTTAAATCAGTCCTTTAATTTAGCCACTTGGCAGGGCCTTAGGGTATATAATTCAGACAAGCTAGCTCTCCAAGGTTACCAGTCTTGGTCTCACAGATGAGAAAACCAAGACGTGGAGACTAAGCTCTTTGCCATAGGATAGGTGGTGAGTCCCTGGGATGACTGGAATTCAGAGCTACTATACCACCGAGGTGCTGCTTATTGAATTAAACCCTGGGTTTGTGATTCTTCTCCATCTCAGAAATGAGACAATTGTGATGAGATTCCCATTGACTCTAGCAACTATCGTTATTATCATCTACCTACCATAAGCAAAACCCTTTATTATAAAAGATGCTGATTATCGTCTATGCCATTACTTGACATTTAGTCTTGTTAAACAAGTGGTTTAGCCATTTGTGTCACGTATTCAATGGGGAAAGAAATCATTCCCAGAAGGAGGTAGGACTTGAGCTAGCAGCAGCAGGAGAGTGGAAATTAGACAGGTGCAGACAAGGAGAGTGAGGCTCCTAAGCAGCACAGTGGTGTGGGATACCATGTGTCCTCAGCAGAGGTCTTATCTAAGGGAGACATCAGCAACCTCCTGGTACAGGGCAGGTCAGAATTGGAAGCTGGCTGAGGGGATAGAAAATGCAGGGCCAGACAAGGTCCAAGTGACAAGTACTTTGAAAGGGAAGCCCAAATCAAACAAATCCACGTATAGCAAGAGACTGTCATAGAAAGTCATGGACATCAAAGTAGCATGGACTGAGTCAGAACAAGGATCAAGCAATTAGCTAGTTTTCACGGTCTTACTCTGAGAAATAAAGAGACTGTCATTAAATGCACATTAATGCATTTAATGCAGTTCTTTTAAATGCACATTAAAAACAAAAATGAAATAATATGCCATTCTATCAGATTGGCACAGAAATCTTTTAAATGTGTAATGCTTGTAAGGTTGCTGTAAAATAGACATTCTTATATTCATTGATGTGGGCACAAATTAAATAAACTCTGAAAACAATCATAATTCATTTACTTAACAATTATTGATTGAACATCTGTATATTCACTAGGCATAGACCTTTAAAAACATCTTGAGTTTTGTTCACCCTCCTTTTTCCCAGTGCTTTCCTGCTTCCCTCTGGCTCCCCAGAGCAGCTCATCATTGATGCTCTGCCCAGAGCCCCCCTCTCTACACAAGGGTCCAGGATGCAGACTTATCCCTCTACCTTGTTTTCCTTTCAAAACAAACCTGTTTGGTGCACCATTCGACTAGAGAACTATCTATATTCAGCTAGCTCCACCCGATAAAGTACAGTGAGTGACATCAAACATACATTTAAAATGAGTAAATTCAACCATGTACTCTCAAGAATAAAAATAAATATTCTTTCATATAATCTGAATACTAAAAGCAAGTCAAATGTTCCCTCTGGTACTCACCTAAAAACAGTGATCTACTCCAATGCTGAGGAAAAACTGCATTATTTAATTACATACACAAAATCATATGCAGTAGAATTTATGAGCAATTTAATGGTAATTTTGACTACATTGAATTTACTCCTTAGTCATTGACCTTAAAATCTGACCCTGTCTCTAAGATGCTCCTCTAACTCAAGCTCAATCAAGTGATGCTGAAGAGCTAATGCTTAATAATCTATTCATGTGTTTCCTATGCAGAGACATATGCACTGTAAAGAGGACATTTAGAGGAGTAATGCTTTTTCCAGAGAGAATAACACTATCGCAGGTGCTGTATTTATTGGGGAGGGGCCTTTTAGCCATCCTCCTACTTGTACGGCTGTCTTCTTTAGACTTATTTAAAGAACTGGACTGGGTCAACATAGTGGTTCACAATGTTTTGGACGTCCTCGTGTGCACTGCACATACTTTTGGAATACTCTCATTAGTGCATGACTCAGTGTATCAAATCAACACTTCCTGAGCATCTAATAGAAACTTAGCTATATAAGCACTTTCACCTGTATTATCTCATTTAATCCTCACAATTAATCCATAAAGTAGGTTTCGTAGCATTTTTATATATGAGGAAAGTGAGGCTCAAAAAACATTGAGTTGTACAGTTGGTGAAGCAAAAATTTGAACTCAAATCTGACTGACCACTGAGGCCAATTACAATGGGACAGTGCTCCTAAACGACTTGCCTAGGGATGTTTGATACTGCCTACAACATTTTCATCCAGGTTGGAAAGTTTCCAAGCTCTGTGTGTCATACTTGTAGTACAGGTTGACTAAAAACTCCCTATATCTCTGTATCATCAGGTAATTTGCAAAGCACTTTTAGATACATTATCTCAATTGACTATGACAAGACAGCAGGCAAACAATATCACCCTCAATTTTATAAATAAAGCACTTGATGACCAGAGAGTTAAGAACTGACAAAGGTCATGAGGTTGGGAAAAGGTGGACAATTTTGTAGCTGGGAATGACAAGAAATTAACTCTAGCACACCCTGCCACACCACGTGGACCATCAACGTGGCTAAGTGGCCACACTGTAGAAGAGCTATCAGAACCGAGTCTACCTGTGGCACCAAAACCACGGGCCAAGGCCCCTTTGAGGAGCCTATGCCCTTTTCCTTAGGAAACTATTTCTGGCTCATGCTGAACAGATTAGAACATTCCAAACTCATACCGGGACTTGAGTCCAAAATATTTGAATCCAAAATATTTCTTTTTAATTTCCATAATGTTTTTCTCTTCTCTAAAATCATTCACTTAAAGATCTGCCTGTTACTATCCCTTTCTCAGTTACTTTCCAAAATACAAAAATTATGTCCGGCAAAAATTTATGTGCTTGTTCTTCAAACTGCAACATGCTTGCATCCCTACCCAGATATACTTCAGATTTCTCCAGTATATCTGTGTTTGTAAAGGCTTCATTCATGGTTAAGGAGAAATTAGGTGGCATTTGGCTGAAGAGCCAAAAACATACAAATTCCATCTGCTCCACAGAGACCTCAAGACAGAAAACACACAAGGAGAAATAGCAAGAGTGAAACAAAATACCACTTTCTTATTAGCCAGATGTGAATATCTTAGATGAATCCTATTTCCCATACACTTGTGTGGACCATAGGGAAATCCCACTAACCATTATTCTATATTTATGTTCCAGAAGTAATAGCGACAACCTTGGATTTTATCCCTGGAAATTTTCCCTCTGTCAACCAGCCAACACATACCAAATCATGTCTTCAGAGGCCACAAAAACTGAAATTCAACATATAAAGGGACAAAATGGGGTTGCCACCAAACTACCATTATGCTCTGTTCACGTCTCTCCACATTGTCAGCAGCTTCAGACAATGTACAACTACAAAGCTATCAACAAAGTCAGCAGAGAGCAGAAAAACTTTTACCACAAGATAGGAATGAGCACACATAATAGCAGATCCCCCTAATGAAACGGAAGGTCTGAGGGGTTAAATGCAAAGTCAGGTGTGCCAGTGAGACCCCCAAACCCTCCAGCACCTCAGGGCTAGATGTGCCAGCCCAAGATTTAAACAGATGAAAAGTGCCTCTTGTGTCCTTGCGAGGACAGATAAACATAATAAAAAGGAATGTGATGCCTGCTTTTTAAATTTCTCTTTTCAGTCACTTCTCAGCCATCTATTTCCTAAATGTTACAGGAACTTAATGCTATAATAATTCAATATGCAGGAAGAGGTAGTCAGTCCTGAATATCCAAGATCCAATAACTGAAGCATATACCACTGAGATATTTAGTTACCGCTTTGAATGTTCTTTTTGTGGCTATTCTTCTATGGAGTTTGAAACTTTTCCAAACCCCCATCTTACTAATTCCATGCATTACAAATTGAAATGCATCCAAATTTCATTTCCAAAGAAATATGTTATACCAAGGATGATGATTATATTAAAATCTGGAAGCACGTAAGCTGGAGCCTGAGATATTTAAATTATCCTTTTTTAAAAGTGTGCAATAACATTTTCCCTATTGCCCTTATATCCCATGGAATCACAATGCTAGAAAGCAAACCCAGGAAATGGGGTATATTTCTTAGGTTACTCTGAATAGGACTCATTTTGAATGACTCTTAGTGGAATGTTAGAGAAGGCACCCTGAGGTCTCAAACTGGTTGCCCCCAAAAGTGTTCTATTTGGTCAGCACATTTTTTTACATTCAGAGATCAGGAAACTTCTCGGAAGAAAGCAGTATCCTTGGCTTTTTAAAACCAGAAGCTCTGGCCATGCTGTGCGGCATTCCCACAGGGCCAAATCAGCCAGAGTAAGAGAAGGGCTGCTCTCTACAGATGGGCAGGGGACCCACTGCCCCCACCACCCGACCTCGTCCTGCCCACGCTTGGAGACATTTGAGTCTGTGACCCCTGCCCCAAAGCAATGGTTCTTACTGAAGGATTTTATCAGAATCATCTGAGAGGATTCTTCATCCTCCCCCACCTCCATCCCATATATATAGAGAGAACCACTGTCTTAAATATCATCCAGTCCACCCATGAATTAGAAAAAAATGTTACCTCTATGTACCTAACGATACTAGTTTATGTCCTACTCCTGTCACTGAGGCAAAAACAGTTTCTACTCTAAAGTGTGTCTGGCAATCAAAACCTTCCATTAATTTGCCTAATACATTTAAACAACCAGTCAATAGAGAGAAGGGGGAAAAATCTTTCAAGTTAATTCACTTTACCTTGATAAAACTGGTAATGTGTCTTAGTCAAAATGGTCAAAGCAGCAGCTATCATCTGTGATGAAGCCTGACTTTTGGAGTTTTATCCCGTGTTTTGCAGCCTTGCTGAAAAAAAAAAAAAAAGAGGGAGAGAGGGGGAGGTCAAAGCAATTAGCCAAAGCAATTAGGTCTGTAAGTCCATCTATATGAGAGCTAAGATCTTAATGTCTTAACACAGCCACCTTTGCAACAAATTCAGAAACAGCCCAAGTCCCCAGAACTCGTCTAGACTAATACTGCTCCCAGTGTGGACCACACACAGGCCAGCAACGTCGGCATCCCCTGAGAGCTTGTTCTAAATGCACACTCCCAGGTCCTATCTCACGCCTACTGAATCAGAAACTCTGGGAGTAAAGTCCAGCAATCTGTGTTTTAACAAGCCCTCCAGGTGATCCTGATGTGTGCTAACATTTGAGAATCATGGGTAAGGCTTCAGAATCTTCTGGAGAGCTGAAAACATCCAGATCCTCGGGCCCCATTCCCAAATCCATTTCTAACAAATTCCGATGTGATGCTGTTACTGCTGGCCAAGAAACCACACTTTGAGTAGCACTGCTCTAGACTCATGGTTCTCAGCCCTGGCTGCCCTTTAGAATCACCTGAAAAGGAGAAAAAGCAAGAAAGAGACCATTGCCCAGGCCCCAGCCCAGGCCAATTGAATCAGAAATCTCTAAGGATAAGGCCAAACCATGGTGTTTTTTTAAAGCCCACCAGGTAATTCTAACATGAAGTCAAATTGGGAATCACTGCTCTCAAACACAGCTAATCTTTACGGTCAATTTTAGCTCCCCTAACATATCAGCGCACCCATCTGTCTTCTCTCTGGAAATGTTCTGAAGTTCTGTCTCAAAGGACAGCCATGACCAATTTAAGTAAGCTTTTCAAAGAGCAGCCTCTCATCAGTTAAATAGAAATTGTCCCCAACAGTCATTTTCTGACCCATACTTGGGTTCATAGTTAAAGATTTTGTTATTTCGGGATAACTGCTGTGGGACAATGTCAGCAAATTGTTTCTGCCAGTAGGTAGAACCTGTAGCCGTGAAACTCAGATATCCTCCAAATAACACATTCCATGGCAAAAACTAAATGTTTTGGCTGAGGAAGAGACACACAGATGTTCTAACATTCTCAATACCAAAGCACTTCCCTTCCAAGCAGCTTCAACAACTCCGAAAGAGATTTGTTTAACCCATTAGCTAAAGTCAGCAATGGTATCAATACGGCGGTGGGGCTCAGGGAATGGTACACACAGCCTTAAAACATCCTTAATATGCCATTTAACACAGGAGCTCCTGGAGTACATGGGCTCTCACTGCCCAAAACCACTCTGGGGACTTTTAAAAAGTTACGATGAGAAGAAATGTAGGTAGATGCCAATGTTTGCCCAAAACATTTCTAAAAAGATTTGTAAAAAAATATTTCATAGACCCCATAGATCAAAATATGTTTAGACTTGAGGTTTTTTCCTGCAGAAACGTGTACTGGTGACAGCTCATCAAACAAAGGGAAGGAGTAAGATGCAAACAAAATGCATATTCATGTGTAATAACAGAGTAAAAAGACACTAGGAGAAAATATTCATAAACAAATATTTTCCTAGAGAAAGTGGTATGTATATTTTAGCTTCATAAAAATACACTTGAAAGAGGTAAGGAAAAACTTTTTTTTTTTCCATTTTGGCTTTATTAGAATAAGAACAGACTTTGTGTCTGCCATCAAAGCACACCCAGGCCCTTTTGTCATGTCTGAGAAACTATTGATTCCTCTATTAAATTGTGCTATATGGAAAAATCTTGACAAGAGCAATATCATTTATTAGACTAACAAATACGTTAGTTGAACCAGCTTTGGAGACTTCTAAAATCCATTACACAACCGCAGCTCTTTTTCAGAGACCAGGATGTATTACAGAGACCAAATCTCAGGACACCGTATGACTAATTTACTTGCACATTCCAAGAGACCATTATTTCTTAGGAAGAGTAGAAAAATTATAACCTTCAACTTTGGGGGAAATCACCAGCTGCTGATGTGTCTATACTAAATATCTCAACAAGCTGGTTCTAAATTCCCTAATATTTTCATCCTCAGCATTTTCTGGCACTAAAATTTTTATAAGGGAGGTAAAAAGAGGAGGGGCTATAAAGAATAAAATTGACCAGATAATCTGAGCTACTTTTTGAAGAAATTAAGAAATTAATGTGTATGAGATGTTCGGCCCCTTCGCCTGGTGCATTTTTCCATGTACCCCAATCTGCTCCTCACCCTGTTTCTCATTCTTCTTGTCTGTGAACAATGAGACCACGGGGCCCTTTTGAGTCCTCAAATAATACGTCCTATTCCTGGCCCTATGCATTATCCTCCGTGGCAAGTAAGATACGCCAAACTCAGAGAATCATAGCTCTAGAAACTGCTTCAGAGTTCACCTTGTCCAAACACTCCCTTTTCGAGGGAGGGAACTGAGACCCAGAGGGAAAGAGAATCACCTAACTGACATGATAAATCAATGGCAGAGTCAGGTAACCTGGCTCCCGGTGCCATGTGCTTCCCAGCTGTCTGCCACACAAGCTCTCTTCATCTCTTGCAAATGTGATAGAAAAAACAGGTTCCATCTTAACTCACAGCACTGGGAGGCCTTTGTGGCAATCTGGAACACTTACCTGGAGACCTTTTTGATGCTATCAAGAAGTCGAAGTGATCACGCCTTATGATAAATGAACGGTAAATGGACAGTCCCTCGGGCCTGTGCACAGAATCAAATACACATTCTTCCAAATGTACATCTAGCTCCACTGAGCCATGTGCTGGGACAGGTGGGGTCCTTGACAGGGCTGACTTCTGAAGGGAGAAGGAAGTGTTTCGGGGGCTGCCTGGTGTCTCCCAAGTGCATTTTCCAGTCCTTACAGATCCTGAAACAAGAGCTTGGGATAACTTTGTCATTATCCAGTGAACCCCAAAGAAGGGGGAAAACTCTGTACCTTCACCCACATCCAGACAAGAAGCTCAGCGTCAATCAGATCAGAGAGTCACGGCATCGTTGTTGGTCAGCATCTGCCTTGTGTGGAGTGGGAGGATATAGGACAGCAGCAGGAGTGAGGTAGGAGAGGAGGAAACGGGAAGCAGGGAGGGGGTTGAAGGAAGGGAGTGAGGGAAGAGGAAAAAAGAAAACGTAAATGAAAGAGAAGGGAGAACAGATGAGGAGATAAGGAAAAGAGCTGAGTTATAAAAAAGGATTTGTGGTAGAGCCTTCTAATGCCCACCCAGATCCTGTTCTCCTTGCCTTCTGGGTCTATGAAGAAATGACCCTCCCCCGTCCTTGGGAGGGTCCATGTGACTAGTCCATGACAGAGTGGGTACAAGTGACATGGGGCGGCATAATGAACATCAGCATGAGCCCCTAAAGGGCTTCATACTCAACCCAGGGGAGAGTGGCGGCACCTATTTCTATGGGGAGTACCATAAGGTTGGAGAAGCCTGGAAAGCTGAGCCAACACAGGGAAGACATTTGTCCTGGAGTGTCACCCAGATCTCCCGACAATCTTGCTTACGTGAAAAATAAACTTTGATATATTAAGCCACTGAAATTTAGAGGTTATTTATTACTGCAATATAACCTGGCCTATCCCAGTTAAATGGAATAAAGAGTTGGGAGTAGAGGGGGGAAAATGAGAAAGAGAAGAAAAGAGAAGAAAAGGAGAGAGAAGAGAGTGGGAGAAGATGGAAAGAGGGAACATGTGGGTCGAATGCAATGGCCCCTCATGTAAATTACCTTAATCCTTATTCGACTAGCTTTCAAAACACAAGAAAGAGAAAATGTGCCCAGAAACAATTCTCAGGGGAGAAGTCGGTGCTCATGGGTGGCAAGTT
This sequence comes from Pteropus vampyrus, assembly GCF_000151845.1. Taxonomy (NCBI): domain Eukaryota; kingdom Metazoa; phylum Chordata; class Mammalia; order Chiroptera; family Pteropodidae; genus Pteropus; species Pteropus vampyrus. The sequence continues at coordinate 14,747,278 of NW_011888783.1, read as the reverse complement.
TCCCACGGTGATGTGTTTTTAGTCATCTCCTTCCTGAGTCATGCTTAATGTAATGCACATATGTCTGTTTATTAAATATTTATGGAGCACCGACTAAATGCCAGACATTGTAGTACTAGGGATATGGAAGAGACCAAGACGGACATGGTCTCTGGCCCCGTGGAGCTTATAAACTATTATTTCCTTCCCTTTAAACTCTGAAGGGAACTCCATTCCAATATTTCACCTGGCAGAAAGACAAGAATGATCGCGAACTGCAGCCACCAGGAAGATAAGTTTGAGAAAACAGCTCCAGAGGCTGCACTTCTACATCTGCCAGGAAACAACTGTGGGACTGGTGAGGAACCTATGAGCTCTGGGGGTCGATTTCTTCATCTCTGACATAATGAAGTTAGACCTAATAACCTCTACACTACTTTCAGTTGTGATAATAGTGGTAATAATAACAGTCCCAACAATAGCAGTTAACATTTATTAGGCATTTACTACATGCCAGGCACAGAGCTTGGATTATCGCACTTAATCTTCACATCAACACTGTAAGGTAAACATTATCATACCCATTTTGCAGATGAATAAACTGAAGCTCAAAAAGGTGAAGAAACCTGCCCAAAACCACAGAGCTAGTAAGTGATAAAGCCATGATCTAGAGGGAAGTCTGACCAAGTCCTGAGCCCACAACCTTAACCACTCTGCCATTAACTGTCACCATAAAATGTGTCTATTACTGTGGTTGAAGAAAAATCAAGCATGGAGACAAAGCATATGTGTTCTTTTTTTTTTTTTCAATTAGAGTTGACATTCAATATTATTTTATATTAGTTTCAGGTGTACAGCATAGTGGTTAGACATTCATATAATTTACGAAGTGATCCCCCTAATTAGTCTAGTACCCACCTGGCCCTATATACATAGTTATTACAATATTATTGACTATATTCCCTATGCTGTACTTCACATTCTCGTGATTATTTTGTAACTACCAGTTTTTACTCCTTAATTCCTTCACCTTTTTCATCCAGCTCCCCAACTCCCCCTCCCATTTGGCATATGTGTTTTTTAACACTCTCTTTGAGACGCTAATGCTCCACTCACCCTTACCCCAGAAAAGAGTCCTAAAAGAGATAAAGTGTCTCCTAGTAACAAAGTTTAAACACTGTTTTCCATCTCTTCTGAGAAATGAAGGAATTTTGATCTGGCTCTATATCATTCTTGCTCTGTGTTGATCTAGTTGCCTCATTTAGTCCACAGAAAGGACAATGTGAGTTTTCCCTTCAGACGTCACCCTATCTTTCTCAGCTCCCATGACTGTTGGGAAAACCTCTTTTTTTGTGCCACATCTGACCTGCTGGGTTACTGGCCACCCCTGCACCATGCCCATTTGCAACCTTAGGTCCCTGCAGTTCTCAGGGCCAGACATATTTCACATGAAACAGCTCTACCTATCGCACTTTATTTCAGCCAGTGTTGGTTACTTGTGTCTCTGTCTATCCTTAAAACTAAATGAGAACATAAACCAGCAAACAGTTACAGACATTTTTCTCTAGCCTTGTAATGGAACTGCAGGCTAACCAGGTATTCAGTAAATCTTGGGGATCTAACTTTTTAATTAAAAAGTTGTTTCGAAAGAGCGTTTGAGTAGAAATTCCAAGTAACTGCCTGCCAATTCCAACTACCATACCTAAAAACACAGCAACAAGTTGAATTGTATGCAGAGGGAACAAGATTTTGAGTATAGTCTTAGAGAGAAAAGATACCTTAAAACATGTAGACTGGAGATGGGCTGCATTATGATATAAAATAGTGGGAAAACTTTATTCTGAGAGATTTCACCAAGCCAGAGGGTGCACACACAGCCTCATGACCACTCTGTTGTGTCTACACAGTATATTTGGTACAATATCTAAAAAATGTTTTAATTTGCTGTGATATTTTTTAAACAGAAGATTTCACACATAATTCTGATTTCAGACTTGTCTCCCGTTCAGGAGATCTGGCAAAACTCTGAGACTGCATCTGCCCACGGTTACGATGGGACAGGCCCTGAGCTCTCTGATTCACCACAGTCCCCACCATTCCCTCAAGTCTCACACACACTGGCCCAGCTTGTCTTTTTAAGTTGCTTCCACAGATCCTGCAGGCCCTTGAGTCAGCCTGTTGAATCCTCACTGCTTGCTGACTGGAGAGTAAAAGAGATTATGGACATGTGGGTATGCATGTGCTACACGTCTTTTTAAATCCCTGATTAGGTCTCTCATATTTCCCTGTGACTAACTCCCACCCAGCATTGCTACATTAGTCTCATTCCCAAATGATATAGCTAGTTATCTATATGAGGCCTTCATTACTGAGTTCCATATGCACATCTATAGAGACAGAAAGCAGATTAGTGGTTGCCTGGGGTTGGGATGAAGAATGGGGATCAGCTACAAATGGACATGGGGAAATGTTCTAAAACTGGGTATTGGTAATGGTTGCACTATCCTATCCTGTAAATGCACTAAAAACCATTGAATTATATACTTAAAACAAGTGAATTTTAGGGCCTATAAATTATACTTTGATAATGCTAATTTAAAAAAAAACATTCTGACTACTTTATGGAGAATAAACTAGAGGGGAACAAAAGTAAAGTCAGGGCACCCACTTTAAAGGTTCATGTAATTATCCAGGCGAAAGTCAGTGGGGACTTGGACGATGATGGTAGCAGTGTACGTGGTGGGACATAGCCAGACACTGGACATGTATGTAGGCAGAACAGACAGAACTGGCTAGTGTGAGAGAAAGAGAAAGCAAGAATGACACCGCGGTGTTTGTTGGGAGAATAGAGTTGCCCCATACCAAAATAGGGGAGACCATGAGAAGAACAGATATGGGAGGGTGTGAGAAACATAAGGATCTCTGCTTTAGACATGTCAAGTTCACGATGCCCACTAGGCAAGAATGGGCTGAGTAAGATGGACTATATAAGTTCAGGGGAGAGGATGCCTGAGTGAAATTGGAATAAGCGGTGGAATTCCTTTGAACCAAGCTGTTCAACAAGGTTTGACCAAATGCCTCAGCATTCTCATTATGGAAGCTACTGGTAAGATGCAATGAGCAAAACTGCACACGTGTAAGCATATGCACACTCGCACACACACATATACAAACATATACGTATATATTATATACATATTATATGTACACATCTTTATTTATATTCCCTTATATCAAAGTACATGTATACAGTTAGAAGTTAGACAGGCACTTCAGGGTTAAAGAGCCCTGGATTAGGGGTTGAGGGAAGAGTGCAGATAGTAGGCAAAAAAAAAAAAAGGATGTAATCTATTTCATATGTACTATTTTCATGAAGAAATAACATTCAATAACAATTTTATGATAGGATGGGGAGGCTTAACATTGTATAGTTGTTAATCATTCCCAAGTTAACCTATAACTAAAATAAAACTCCAATTGGAACACTAAAAAAATAAAAAAATAAAATAAAATATAAAAAGTAAGGCAGGCAACAGTAAGATATTTGTCTGCTGCTTTTTTCCCTGGCATCATAAAACTATAAAATCTGAAACATGTAAGACATGTTGGAGTGCATTTATCCAAGACTGAATTACATGGATGAGATACAGAGCCCCAGAAAGGTGAATCAGCTTACTCACAGCATGTACTTAATTTCTTTACAAATATTGCATAAAAAGCAGCTGTAAACTTCTGTCTTTCAGAAGAAAATAATAAATCAACTTTGTATACTCTAAAGCATATCACAAGAAGATAGTTGTAGCATTGAAAACTTTTCCCATTATTGGAGTTTATCAAAAAATAAAAGAACTAAGTGAAAAGCAGTTTAGCTAAATAAGTCAAAATACTAAAAGTGTACATCTTTGAATCCAGTGATTCTAATTCTAGAAATTTATGTAACCAAGATATTTGGAAAAGTCTACAAATACTGTTCCTCATATTTTTATTCTATTACTACTAATAATAAAAGATAGAGTACTGTTAATAATATAAATTGAAAGTAAATGAAATATCTGCTAAGTGTTTCTAAATAACTTGAGGTATACTATACAATATAAATACTATACAATCACAAAGATAATGATGTGGTTCTATTTTTACCAATATGAAAAGAAATTCAGACACATTGTTGAACATAAAAAAATAGATTAAAGAACAAATAACTGAGGTTTCTAAATTTTAAAAAATGCTTTAAAAAACAACATAGCATATATTATAGTCCCATTTGAAAATATAGAAAAGAACGAGTGTCTTTTGGGGGGAGGGCAGTGGAGTAAAGGAGCAAGTAATAAAGATATTTGGAATAATGGTCACCAAAATATTAATTGCGGTTAGCAATGAATGTTAGAATTTGGGTTGTTTTTTGGTTTTTGTGTTTTTTTGTGTTTTTTTTTCTTTTTGCTTTTCTTATGATTTTTCTGTATTCTTTCCATTTTTTAATTATGAGAATGCATAATTCTTAAAGTAAGGAAAAATTTAAAGCCTCTCTTTTTCTCTACATCCTTTTAATGAGGAGAAAAATGCCAAGCGGAGTTCTGACTCACCCAGGAAAGCCCTTTCTGGTACTGGAGTAGAGACCTGACCCGGCGCTGCGTTTGAGAACAGACAACAGGAGCCAGGAGGTGAGAACAGGGTAAGGATGGAGATCTGGCAGGTGGGATAGGGTAGGGGCCAAGCAACTATAGTTTTTTTCCCTGGTTTCAGGAGGATCTTTCCCAGAAGACAGAAAACTAAGTTCCTAGGGCTGGAAGATTCACATGAAATAGAAGGCATAGTGGGAGAAGGCAGGAGGAAAGTAGATTTCAGGGGCCAGGGCTGAGGCAAACCAGTGAGGGGAGGTGGTAAGGGCAGGAACCCAGCTTCTAGCTCCACTCACAGCACAGTCCCGGTCTACTAAGAATTACCGATGACTCCTCAACAGCAGCTGCTGCTTTAGCTCAGCAGGAGCAATGCATCCGCCCCATAGTCTGATGCCCCTGGAGTGCCTGCTTCCTCGTACAGACATAGAGGTGACTTTTTCATTGCTGGTAGTTTATGGTTTGTTCATTTCCTGTTGTAATGGGGAAGGATTCATAAATGACAACCAGCCCTTGAATCCTGCCTTCTGATTACTGACCCCAAGCGAACTCAGAGAGCATCCAGCATCACTTCTAATCAGGGACTTTGAAGAAACTTTGTCGAATTGATCAGATGACTTCTCCATCTTATCACAGATGCTACAAAACCTTCATGTCCCACCTGGACCTTCAAGGCCCCGAATGGCCTCTGAAAATAAACATTGTGCCCCCTTTCTCCCACTATCCCACTCCTCTCCTCCCTCTCCACCAGCCCAGGGATAAAAGTGTTTTCTCTTTTATTACACTAATACCACTAATACTTTGTAGTGTAAGCCCCTCCCTTTGTTTGACCACCTGCCCCCACCGAAGTAGAGAAAAACCCCAGGTTCCTCTTTTTGGGTTTCGTAATTAAAGGAAAGGCCTTTTGAAGCCACTGATGTGCCCTCAGGAAAAATTTCACAGTGAACAGTAAAAGGGTGGGCCAGCCTAACCCAGAGATAAAGCTTCACCAAATCAGACCTATTACACAATCAAAAATGGGTGTCATTTTTAGGCTCCACCTTGCCAGGAGGAAAATAAAGAAAACCCTGAACCAGCTTCTGGAGTACTGTTGTACGTTTGGGAGGGGCCCCAGCCTTGATGAAGAGCTCTGTACAGAGGGCCCACACTGGTCCCATGAGGCTTTCTACATAAGTGACTTTTTATGCCCAGGCTTGCAGGAGCCCTCGTCTGAGAAAGGTAGATACTAACAGGGAGGGCTGTAACCATCCCTGAAAAGCATTTCAAACTGTGTTACAAGCTAGCCGCCAGTGAGAGGGCCCCTACTTTGCTTTCTACATGGTTCTAAAGTCTCTTCAAAGCACTCAATTAAAATATGTGGCTTCTATAAAACTCAGAGCAGACTATTATCGAGCAAACAGCTGCCATGTGATTAGAAACACAGGAAATGTTCTGAGAAAGGGATGTTTGGTGCTATTAATTTCTTCCTTTGTGTTCCAAGTGTGGTTCCCAGAAAATGGGGAAAGAAATAGTTTGTATTCTTGTTTTTCTTTTCAAAAATACAGTTGTAAAAAATACTTACTCATTGTAGAAAATGTTTGAATATGTAGAAAAGTATAGAAAAAAATCAGATTTAGTTCTAATCCCAGCACTCAGATGTAACAATTCTTCATGATATGTTTCTTCTACTTAGTAAAAACATAACTGAGACCATATATTACATAAAACTTAGAATTATCTGATTTTTTTTTTTTTGCTTAACATTGGTTCATAGCCATTCCCCATGTTATTTTTAAAAATCTTTATAAATATATAATTTTAGCAGCTGCGTAGTATTTGATCATATGGATATGGTACTATTAGCTAACAATTTCCCAATAAGTAATTCTGTAAAAAACATCTTTGAGTCTCTCTTTCTGCAGTTCAGATTATCCCTTGAAGATAGCTTTCCAAATGTGGTATCTCAAGTAAAGGGTATATCATGTAGTTAATTAAAGGACAACATAACAGTTAGCAATCTTGACTTAAAGTTATAATAGGTCCTTTCATTATGTTGTACCTTTAGCTATGCATTACCAGATATTAATATATTAGCAAAGAAATGGTTGTTCTATAGTGTTTAGCTCTTATAGGGCCTTAATTATAAAATTGATTTTTAAAAAAATTCTAATCCTAGAAAAGAAAATATTTCAAAATGTTAACTATACTTATCCTAGGAGATGGAACTTAAGTTTAATTTTTATCCAACGTTTTTACTGCAACTTGCCCAATTTTCTATAATGTGTGTAATACCACTTTTACATTTCATAAAACGATATTTAAAAAATTTTAACGCGTACTCTTCTCTTTTACATTTCTGTAACAAGCTACTATAGATTATAAGCATTTTTTATTCATTTTCTTGCTTACTCAAGCCCATAATTGAGAAAAAAAGATTGAATTTCACATTTTCACTTTTTCCAGAAAATGCTTTGTGAATAATTTAATTGGATTCAAACAAGAAAAACCGAAGTTATTTATAAAAACAGAATCATTTCTTTAGTTCCACCTGTATGATTTGAGTGAGTATAAGGCTACTGTCTGTCAGTTTGGGTTGTTATAACAAAATACCGTAGACTGGGTGGCTTATAAACAATAGAAGTTTATCATTCACCATTTTGTAGGCCTAAAGTCTGAGATCAGGGTACCCTTATGGTTGAGTTCTGGTAAGAGCCCTCTTCCAGGTTGCAGACAGCTGACTTCTCACCACTTCCAGTGATGGAGAACAGAGAGAAGAAGCAAGCTCTCTCCTGATTTTACAAGGACACTAATCCCATCCATAAGGGCTCCACCTCACAACCTTATCTGATTCTAATTACTCCCCAAAGGCCCTGCCTCCGAAGGCCATCACTGTGGGAAGTACATTTTCAAATAAATTTGGGGAGACACAAACATTCAGTTCATAACAGTTACCAAACAGCAATCTTTCCTCAAGATACACCTGGGTGTGCTCTCTCTCTCTCTCGCTCTCTCTCACACACACACACACACACACACACACACACACACACACACACACACACAGTTTGACTCCACCTCCCAGAAATGGGAAAGCAAACTCTTAGAGAAGCATTAACAAAATTGCAAGTCAGAGAAATGAACAGCTCCTAATCCCACATCCAAAGCAGAGACCATGTATACACTATTTCTCTCTTCCAATCAAACCATAATTTTTAATTTTTTTATTTTCGTTTTTAAATGCTTAGATAGCAAAAATGTTTTGTTCCTTTCTCACAGAAATACATAGGTCCAAATTATGTTGTAAATTATTTGGAAATGATGAGAATTTAAAAACAATCTTAAGCTGTTTTGCATCATATAACTTTTGCACCAGAATCATATCACCCAGGAAGAGGACATAATTTGGTTGCCAAGGGAACACTTCCTGATTTAAAAAGATGAAATGAAACAATATTCAAGGGATGTATTAAGATATTTATTCTTGTCATCATTATTATTAATGATAATAAATAACAAAAGATAGCATCACAGGATTTTACAAACTCTCATGCACATGAAATGGGAAAATGAGTTGACTCAAGCAAGAGGATCCTCTTGGCAGGAAAAAAGAAAACTAGAAAACATCAAGAAAATTCTGTGGGGAAAAAAAAAGATACTTGTATTGAAAAAGAGCAGGAGAAAAAGCAATTAGAATAGGAAATATATAGAGGAAACTGCATGTATTATTATTATTATTATTATTATTGTTATTATTATTATTTTATTATTATTATTATTTCCTCTCCATGAAAGTCTGCAATATTGTAAAAGGTTTTTGATGCTTGAAGTTGCAGGAAAAATATACTTATTTCCAAAGCCTTAAAGAAAGAAGTAATTTGAGAACAAGTATAGCTATAAAGAATTCTGGCCCTATAAATAAAATCAGATATACTAGTTTTCCTATTTAGTCTCAGTAGGAAAAACCAGACTTAAAGTAAATACAGTTTATAACAGTTAGGCTTAGTACATAACATTCTTAAATGTCTACGTGGGCACTTACATTTCTTTATATCTTGTTCTATATTTTATTTCATTGTTTATACTTAGAATTAGATGCATTATTTTTATATACCATTATTTTTAAGGCATGAGTCTCTACAGATTTGGGTTCTAATATAATTTTTTTAATGCATAATTGGTAAAAACCTAGGTAAAAATCTATAACCAAAAACACTGGCATTCACCTGGTAGAAGCTACCTAAATCTTAGGCATGGGGCCAAGGAGGAGATAACCACTAAAGGGTTATAATGACAAATGCAAATCTAGTAATTAAAAGCAAACTCACATTAGCTTAAATACTTCATGCCAAGTTAATGTTTGCTTCTTCTGCCTCTGTTGCCATGGAGATGAAGAGCAGCTGGTAAGCTGGATCTCTGTGGTTCCCAGCTAACCAAGGCTGCACATCAGAATCACCTGAGGAACTTCTATAAGTACAGATTCTCTAGCTCCACATCCCCCATCCCTTAAAATTCTGATTCGATATGTATATATTGGAGGGATCATCAAGTCTGTGTATATTTAATTCCTTTTTTTAATTTCATAAAGATTGATTTTCTCTAAATTATTATTTTCCAGCTCTTAGTGCCTTCCATGAATAAGAAAACATCTGAAAGATTTAGTCTACGACATTTTATAAAACTCTTATAGGTATAGTTGCCCAGATGTTTGAACCAATTCAAATTTTCTCTTAAAAATTGGTTTTTGATGAGGTTTGTTATAAAAGATCCTGTGTCAGCATATTCCCAGAAAAATACTGCTGCTTCACCCTTTTCTGGTTCAACCTTTTAAGTAATTAATATCGATAATTACAAAAATTCCATGAGCAATTTATAATATTAAGGAAATTTGATCGCTTATTAATTGACTTGTTTTTCTGGCTGTCTGACCAAAACAGAGGGGTCTATAAAGACATTTTCCATTCTTTCCATTTCTTGCCCTCATTTGCAAAGAAATCAAATAAAGTCCCAGGAG
>NW_011888783.1:14732693-14735193 GCF_000151845.1 Pteropus vampyrus | reverse complement strand
AGTTACATGTTGGAACCTAGTCAGTAAATTGGCAGGTCCAAGGCAAAGAACATCAGGTTTAGAAATATCTACCATGGCTCTAATAAGCAGTAATTGATAATAATAATATTCAAGAAAAAACTTAGTTGCCTGTGCACAAGACAATAAGTTCCCCCAGAGAGGAGGAAGTACAGGATTCTAAAGAAAACCACAAAACAGCAGAAAGCTCTAAAACCACAATTGCTGAAAGGAGTCACTTCTAGAGGACTGTTAGCAACTGTTGCAATGTACAGGGAGAAACATTTCAACTAAAGTACTCAGTAATGCCTGGATCTTAGCCTATGCCTTGGAAACCCCATGGCTCTCAGTCTCTTGCCCAAATAGCCTGCGGATTAGATGCTCTATAGGAATCTAAAAGATGACATGCTGTTTATATTCAAAGGATTAAATTTGAACCAGTCAAAATCTGGAAACTATGTTTTTAAGAGCATATTCTGCTGCTTCGATCCTCAATCATTCCTCTCCAGTAAATAAAGATTAAGAGCAAATATCAATGTATTTGACATGTGGTTTTAAAATCTCTATATTTTTTAGTTCATAACTGTTTTCCTACCAAACATGTCATTTGTCTAATATGTGGACATTTGGTTCAGCTCCTGATATCAATGAATAGGGGATGGAGGAATCGCAGAGTGAAAAACAGGGCCAGGCCAGGTAAGCACACGCAGGTAAGCCAGAATGTGCACAAATGGAGAGGAATTGGACAGGTGGAGGTCAATGCCAGCGAGTGTCCCCACTCACAGCTAATGAAAACCAGAGACTGCTGTTGGGACAAAGGTCAGGAGCTGAGCAAAGAAAAGAAGAGCAAGAAACCAAGAGAGACCAAGCAGTCACTCAGGGCTGGTCTCTATCATTTGGCTGCAGAATAACAGAAGACAAGAGTGAGCAGTGACGTGAAGAACAGAAGAGCTCTCCTGTTGCTGGCCAACCAGAAGGATAGCGCCCCTTCTGTGCCGACAACAGATATATTAGGAACCTATGATGCTACATTGTTATTAAGGAAAATGCAAATATGCCTATATACTCGCATTTTCCCTGCACACTATCACTCCTTTTCCCTGTACACTATCACTCCTTTCCGGAAGGTCAAACTGTTCCATCTAAACTAGGCAACCAGCCTAGCTGCATGTATGCATTACTTGAAGCATGAAGTTATCTTATTCATGGAGGACAAATTCAGAAGTTGGCAAATTACTCCTGAAACTCAGCGTACAATGGACCGAAACCTCCTCAGTTTAGCCTACTTCACGAAAACCCACTGGAGGTCCAGGAAGAAAAGCCCAAATTACAGTGGCTTGCAATGAAATCCTGACCAGTTCAAAATAGGGCCGTTGTCTGAAATGATCCTAAAGCTGAATATTCAGATCACACTCCATCTTGAAAATATCATTTTAAAAAGAAAGACAAATATTCATCTATAATACAGATGTAATTGAGGATATCAGTCAGCATATTACCCAAAATCTTCATGAGACATCTTTCAGGCCTTAGCACAGAAAAGTTATGGGGAAATTGGTTTTGCTTTTACTTACAGACATCATGAATTACTTAGCTTATCAGATTTTCCCTCTTCTCACTAGCTGCAGGAAAGCTCGGAGTCAAATTGGAAATACTAAATATTGCCTCTAGCAAGTATTTAGACAGTTGTAAAAAGCACTTTAGAATTAGCCTCATTTCTAGTTCCATTTTATTTCTCCACTCTTTCTCTTTCACAATGACTTTTTAAAAGGTCCTTCTAATGTATATTACCTGGATATATTTATGTAACCAAATAAGCTTCCTTAAATTCTCTGTGGAACAAGGTAGCAGGAGAGAGAGAGAGACAGATAGACAGACAGAGACAGACAGACAGACAGACAGACAGACAGAGAGATTTGGGAGTTCGAAGGGCAGGCCAATAAAAATGTAAACCATACGGATAGAGGAAGTTGTACTCCTTCCTGGAGGACTCTAGAAGCAAGACAATCTTCATGACTGCAGTGGCTTTAGCCAGGCCCACCAAAGCCAGGCTAATGGCCCATTTCTCTTAAAGTCCTGTACCAGCTTCTCTGCTCTGTTCCTACTGGCTTAGCAGTTTCTAGTTATGATTTTCCAAATGATGGTATCAGTTGTGGGACCTATTCTCATACATAAAACTATCAGTTGGAGCAAGCAAAGCCACATGGTCAGATGTAACAAAAAGCTAACTTCGGTGGGAAATAGAAGGCAGGTGATAATAAGAATTCTAGATGAAAATTGGAGATCTAAAATTTTTTTAAAAACTGTCATCATCAAAATAAACTGTTTATAGATACATAATTGCCAATAATAGTCCCAAGAACACTGAAATTATGTATTGGGAAAATATCAGGGTGATTAAAATTTTTTGGAAGTTATCTTCTTATTTGGATTTCTTGATGTGTGATACAATCATAGGCCAGGCTACATTTAACCAAAACTATTGATTAGTCAATTTATTCAC
>NW_011888783.1:14716878-14731458 GCF_000151845.1 Pteropus vampyrus | reverse complement strand
GTGAAAAACAATAGTCTAGCAAGTTATTTGACACAGCATGCCTGCATTTTTAAAATGTTTCAGCCTGCTCTGTTAGACTTTTGAAGAAAGAGCCATGGTGACCTATTTAGAAGCCAGTCAATAGAAATAGTGGTTTAAAAAAAATTTTTTTTTAAGTAAATCAGCCTAGAAAATTTCAGCTGTGCTTAAGAAAGCTCTCTATGACCACACTCCTTTTTAAAAAAAATTTCAGGTTTGATGTAACCCTAGAAGTATTAGAAAGACATTGTATTTTAATACTAATGAATATTTAGATAAAATATCTCGTGAATAAATACTTGCTACTTGTGAAACGTGAAAATAAAGGCTTGCCAACAATGAAACAGAAAGGACACTGTGGCTCACGGACACACGCACGCAGATTTCGTGCCTCTGGATCCTCACCAACAAAGGTCTTATGTCCTCTGTCTTTAAAGGCAAGAGACTCGAGCCGGAACTAAAACCGATTCCAAGTTGTTCCCATGTCTATCTAATATGGCGCCTCCTAAAGAAAAAACATGGCCACCTGAACCATAATAAAAAGTGCAGAGAAACAAAAATTTCTATACAACTTGAGACTGAGAATACTTCCAGCCATAATTACGGGCCCCCGGGACATTGGCTATCCTCAGTTATAATTCACATTTCCAAAATTGGCAGCTGGGCTCAGCCCATAGCTGATCTCTAATACTTACTAGGAAAGAGCATAAATCTCACTTATTTCTTCCTGTTTGCAAATTTTCTTTTGGCTTCTTAAGATTATTTGGCTTTACTATGCTTAACAGTTTAAATTAGATTGAAATCTAATATAATCAGGTATCAGAATTCTCAATTTATCTTATAAGAGAATAGATCCTTTAATAGGCTCAATCTTTTGACCAAGAATCTAATTAAGTATAAGAATTTAGGAAATAAAAGGGCCCTTTGCTGGCTATAAGGCATGTAACTGTGTTTAAAAATGTATTAGGCCAATATCTTTAAAGCCAAGGTTAGTTATATTTTCCTGTAGAGTTTTTAAAAAATATTTAACTACAAGAAAAATGATAATAGCTAAGATTTATTAAGCTCTTAACTATTGGCCAGGTACAGGTAATAAAATCTCATTGAATCCTCAGATAGCCCTCCGAAATAGGTACTATCTCCACTTAACAGATGAGGAAATTGAGATACAGGGGTTAAGCAAATTGCCCAAGGTCACACAGCCAGAGATTTCAACTCAGGGAGCCCACATCCTTAAGTACAGTTTCATCACAGGTGACCTATGTGGAAACGTAGGAGATTTGCTCTTCACAAGTCTATAGTTTGGAGAACAGTTATATTTTTCAAGCCCTAAAAGTTATCCAGATGGGTGTCGGTCTCAAACATGCATTGAGCATACACAACATTCTCCTGAGACACTATCATCTCTATTCCTGGGGCACTTGTATTTCTGGTTGGAAACTGTGGCAGACTGCTATCATGTTTTCTAACCAAAACTTCCCTTCTCCTGAAAACTTTTCTAACTATCCCCTTCCTCTTCAACCATGTGATCCCAGTTGGGATTGCCATGTTCTTGGATGACCTTCTTAGCCACAGTTGATGGATCTGTAGGTGTGCCTGTCTGGGCATGATTGAACTAGAACTGGGAAATGACAATTAGCAAATCCAGTAGCAGGAGCTATGACATGCTAGGCTTGGCATCACTGGCCATTTGTTCTCTACCACGCAGAGGACATTGCCCTATAGTGTTTGAGGGCAAAACCAGCAGCCAGAGAGAAAAACAGTTGAGAGTTGAAGAGAGCAAGAGTTCTGAGTCTACATCCTGTTGTCCCTAAGGTCTAAACACCCGCCTTCCTTTCCTAAATTTAGGTCACATAAAATAAACCTGTAGTTTTCCAAAGCTAGTTGGAGTCCTGCCACTTACGGTCAAAAAGGTCCTGACTACACTGACATAAAGAATTAATGCACATAAAAATATTCGAAAAAACTTTATAAAATAACCTGCAAGCAAGGATTGCTGTATCACAATTTAAAATCACAAACGAATATACATAGTCAGAGAGAGTTTGATCAAGGAATGCTTTTCCGAAAGTAGTGCTCAGCAACCATCAACTCACATAGTGTTGCCAAGTGGTTCGGCTTCATCTACAGCTCTTGAGACCATCCCTTTTCTCTGATCCCAGAAATTTTACGGCTAAGTGATCCTATGTGCTTTAAACCATGGCAGCTCCCAACGATGTCCTGAGTTCTTAAAGAATCTGGAAGAGACACCTTTCTAAATCAAAATGAGACACAAGATATGACTCCACATTAAAGCAAATAATTTTTAAATAAATATACCAGAGTCTAAAGCCAAAATGTACACTTTTTCTTCAAAGCCATCAGCCTAGGACTGTGTACTTAGTCTATGAGGCTGCCATTTCTCAAAGCAGCATTGGAACTCCATTTTGGAAAGAGCGTTCACAACTTACCTCTGAATATTCTTAATGATACCAACCTTTATCACTGGAGACAAGTCTAGACTTTGAGCCAAAATATTTGGAGCCAAAGTTGCTGATTGAAGTGAGTAATCAAGCTTAGAAAACTACTTGGAGTCAGAAATAGCATTTGAATATAAATATGGAGATAGATTTTTCTTTCATTATTTACAAACTGCCTCTGACAGGTGATTTTGCTCATTTATGTACTGTTATAATTTTGTAATATACTTTACCTGCAAAGTAAAATTTTAAAATCTTACTTATATGGTTTATCTAATCAGATTCATAAATGAGAAGGAAAACCTCTTTTCCCTAAGTCCAAGATCTTACAATAAGAGCAAGAGAGGTACCACCAAAAGTATATGAATGTATTATGTCAACTTGTTAAAAAAAAAAAAATACTTTGGATTTTATAGAATCTTCCATTCCAACCTTAACAATACTGAGTTACCTGGACTATCATCTAGCCCAATGGGGACATTTATAACACTGAGGGATGAGAAGTGACAATATCCAGAAAATCTTTATTCTAAATGTGATCATTTTCTCTTTGAAAAACATAGCAGCTAAAATATAAACAATCTTTTTCATTTTTTGCTTTTTAGAAAGTTTTCTTCCTCTATAAGTTATTCTTTCACCCACACCGTGAAGCCAGTGAATCTAGTAGGGACTCTCCAAGGGTCCAGGAGACAAGGATGTTGGAGCATTCTCTTCACTTTTTCAGAAATATCGCCACTGCAGACCACTTCCAAAATCTTTTTTACATATTCTCTGTCAAATTACAGAACACAAGCATTACAAAGCAATTTCTCACGTTTCCCAGAAAATAAATACATCTGATTTGGAAACTCTTACATCAGTGAGATCGTGCAAATATTATACGTACCAGTTATTTCTTAAATAAATAAATAAACTCCCAGAAAATCTTTTTAAAACATTTCAAACGATACAAATAGAAATGTGACATGCATGGCATGGCTGTCTTTTTTACTTGTACTGTTTTTACTCTTTCATATTCTGAGCAAACAGAGAGGCTATTTTCCCCCAAGGGTTCAGGAGGGCATACAATTTCATTTCTTCAGAAAATTGTTTCTCAAGATTTCAATCTTCTTAGCTGAAGATGACAAAACATAATATCAGAAACACTTATGCTTTTTATCTACTATATTTTCAAAGCATAAATAAAAGCTCAGTAGGCATTTAAGACAGGTAGATTCAAACTTAAAGATAAATCACATATATATTGCAAACCAGTTTTATAATGTAAGAACATTTTAATTTTAAAATGCTTAAGAGAAGATCATTATAAAAACTAAGCTCTTTGAAAATATTTTGCATTGTTACTCTTATTTTATTCAGGTAGCATTCAATTTTCTAAATCCTGAGGTTAATGAGACAAATAATAAAAAATTAAATTAGATTTTTAGAAAAAGAAATTCAAATGGGCAACATTCAGCTAAAGCTTCTTTTTTCTATTTCTCTGAACAGTGGTGAGCACTATTTTGGTTTTCAACTTCATTACACTCCTATTCATAAAGCATGGTATAAAAACTTTAAACCTCAAATGTTTTAAGAATAAAACAAATCATGCATCTATGAAAAGATGAGCATAATGGCTTTTTTTAGCATGACTAGAGCACTTCTCAACTAGCCTTGTACAGCATTAACTGAGCAATTCCCATTAGCATTAATATGCCCTTAAGTTTCTACTATCCTATCATTTAAGCAATAATTTGAGGATAAATTCAATTTCATGGAAATTTCACTATTCCAGGCTAGCTTTGTGGCTTTGTGACATAGAGAAATTTAGTTGTTGAAACACTTAAGTTTTCATGCTCTTTCATGGAGTAAACACATACACACACACATACACACCCACCATACACACATCATTAACATGTGGATGAAACCAAATACAAAATAAGGTAGCTTCTGAGGTGTGGGTACCCATCAGCCTCCCACCTTCCTTCTGTCAGCTCCCAGCTTGTTTGCAGCCATCCTAGTGAATAGGTCATCCAGTTAAATATCAGAGTTGGTCCCTTAAGAGATTTAAGAGACACTTAAAGAACACTTGAGCCTCTATTTCACTCTGGTTGCTGCCTTGGGTTAAGGCATTGCTTCTAGAAGGTCTCTGGTAAGATACCAATTTCTGATTCAGGAGAGTTAACAGGAACTCATTAGCAGGGTTCTCTACATGTCGTAGGTGTTCAATATATGCTTATTGAATTGAAATAGCACCCATGAGATCACATCCATGTGATTTGCCCAATTAGTAATAAGCAGAAGCATCAGAGAACAGAACAAGAGTCTTGAGTGCTAGGGGGGAGGGGGAGGCGGAGGAGAGGGCAGAAAATAAAAATCCCGCTTGAAAATTCAGAATTCTTATGTAACTAAAAATGGTTTAGAAAGAGGCTTCATAGTGTGCTGAGCAAACTATATTCTTGACACCAAAAATTATTTCTAATGGTAGCAAGAAGGCTCAGAGAAGTCGCTATTACAAGCTTAGGCAGCATTTTACATATTCTCATTCACTGGAACTAGGAGAGGCCTGAGGAATAAGAACATTACACTAAGACTAACAGGTTGTAAGGCTTCTGAACCATTACACTAATAAACCTACGAAAATTTCAGCAAGTCTCCTGGCTGATCTTGGAATCTCTTGGTGATTTGCTCTTTTTAGAGAATTCTGCTCCAACTTTAGTTTAGCTTCCTAGAACAAGCCTTAAAGATGATCAGTTACAATAGCCACATAACATGCATTAGAAAATGAAACAGAGGCTCTCCTGCTTCAAGTGATACATGTGTTTCAAAAAGTATTTGCATTCTGCAAAATCACAAGACTTAGAGGAAAAATAGAGTTAGAAGCAGACCACTCAAAACTTAAGCAACTTTATAACAAAAATACAAACAAAAAGAATAACAAACCTAATAAAAATATTCTCACACACACACAAAAAAGTCAACATCTTGGCTTTAAAAAGACTACTGTAAACACAGGAATTTTACTTTTAAAAAAAAAAGTATATTTTGCCACAGTAAAAAAGCAAAGAGAGACATAGATAGAGACAGAGACAGAGATAGAGACAGAAGAGCTGTGTAAGCACTTCCAAGACAAAGCACGTGGTTTGAGTCTATGTTCTGTATTCTATGTTCTTCCACAACTTGCTGTATATTCAGCTGCTGGTGTTTGGTAATGCAAGGCATTAATGATGAGAAAAATCATATATGACCAACATGATTTCTGAGTCATACTGGTCTCATTCTCCTATTAACCAGTTGCATAAGAGTAAATTTCATGTTATAGCAACATACTAACATACTACAAACTACTGGAAAAGCCGTTGCCCGAATGTTGACATGGTGTTTTTTGAGAAAATAGAAGACATCTAAGTGCCCTATATTCGTTACTCCTTTCATAATCTAGAGGCAGAAGCCTGAACAAAAACCCTCCAAAATCCATTTAGCTCTTCTGTTTTAGGAATATTCAGTTCTGGAGGCTTAAGAGCAATTAATTTTTTTAATGATCAGTCAATGACAATAACTGTAGATGATATAGGTATAGATGACAATCAGTGTTGGTACAAACAGGTGGTAGACCATTGCTCAGTACCTCAACTAGAAGAGGAAGTTTTCATAAAGAGGTAATGATTTTGAAATTCCAACAAAACAAGGGAGCTGATCAAGTTATCCATCAGAGGACCCCCCATGCCTTTGAGAAACAGGTGCCCAAGGTCTATCAGAGTTTTTAGATCCAGGAAGAATCTCTTCATTTACAGTCCTTGGAACACATACTCACAGTAGTCAATATTTTCCAGCCTTTGGGATTGTTCAATTAATGAATAGCCAACAGGCTGTGTTATACTCTATTGTTTTTCACCAAAAGAATTTATCCAGGCCTATTTCTTAAAAGGAAGGCCCTTCTTGATGCTAAGCAGCTTGCCCTTTTAATCTGCTTTATTCAGCACAAAATATGAAACACAAAATAAAGTCAGTGGTTCACTTCCACAACTGCCTTTTGTTTTTCCTTGTTGTTCCCTTCCTGCCCTATTTGAATAGTACTGTATCTCCTTCACATTCCATTCTTAATGAGGTTATCTACCTTGCATACCCAATGAGACTATACCTTATATAATAAATTCCCTTTTCTGAGATATGTCTGAGAGGGCAGCCTATTCAACTATTAAAAGGATTAACCTTTTAACTGAGAGTGGTCTTAAGACTGGACACAATTTTCATGCTGAGCTTTCAATTACTTAAAGATGTCACCATAGCGTAAAGAGGTGTTTACATTTACATATACTAGTAGATCAGCTATGAAAATAGTCACTCGCTAACTTTGCAAAACATCTAATAAAGAAAGCTCATTTGTTACTACATGTATATTACTCTTGCTTATGTGTGTTAATGAAATACAGGTGTGCTAATAATGCAACCTGGGAAGTAAATAATACCATTTTTAATGCATTAGTATTGCAATCAATTATGTACGCTAATGAAATACATGAAGGTATAATCCATATAGACCCTTCAAATTTCCTTTTAGCCAATAATTGCTCTTTCCTTCCCACACAACTTTTTACCAAAAGCGAGAGCACTGACTACCTTAATTGCATCTTCTTATATTGTCATTCCAGATGGGAAACAGTAACAGAGAAATAGCCAAAAGTCTAGAAACAGAAAATGAATGAGGAAAAAGCAAATGGCTTGGATAATCCACCATTTAGACAATAAATTCGGCTCATCAATTTTGCATGGTGGTGGTCATGAAGGGAGAGGTGGTTGATGGTTGGAGGTGAGGGAAAATAGAAAAAAATTTTTCAGTTACTTATTTGGGTTTATATAGGTCAAATGCTTATATCGCATTCGAAGGTAATATGAAAAAGAATTTTCACAAATCTTTTTTCTTCCAAAATTCAATTGATTTTTGCATTATGGCACATCTCTCTCTCAGATTCTCATGCACATTATTACCTAGTCTGCTTGATTAAACGTTGTACTGACCTGAAAAGAATCTGTTTACAGTGATATCCAAGGCACTGGAGAGCAGCTCTCTTCAGTCAAAACAATTTGGTCTCTGTTCTAAGGAAAGGAGCGACTGGAAGGAGAATCTCCTCTTGGACGTAAACCATTTCGTCCATTTCCCTTGCAAAAGTCTCAGGAATAATTAGTCTATTTACTAATAGGCTAATTATTTCTGGGGCTCATGGATTATTTATAGAGAATTCAAATATTTATTGATAACCTACCAACTGCTAGGTAATGAGAAGAGAGCAAGGAGCAAAACATTCCAAAATTCCTAGCGACGTGGGTCACTTTCCACTGGGAGAAGGGGGTGCAATAAACAAAGATGCAAAATGCACGGTATTTTAGGTGATAATAACATTGTTATTGAATGTTAGTGATAATAAGTTTTAGACACTTTTAATGGAGGAAAAAAGCAGGAAAGGGAAGTGGAGGGATATTTTAAGGAGGGTGTTGCTAAGTCAGGGAAAGCAAGGTGATATTTGACTAAAGAACTGTTGAAATGACTGGAAGCAATAGGCTAGCCCACTTCCTCATCACTCCCCTGGGAGGGCCTGATCTCATAGCCCTAAACTATTTCCTTACCTGCCTTACCAAACATCTGGCAATAATGTTTGACAGCAAAAACATGTTAGTAGAAGTTTATAGAAAGCATACTCTTTGTGAATAAAATCATCAATGCATGAATTACAGATAACAAACAGGAGGCATGAAAACTACAGGGAAAAACCATAAAGACTAAGGGAAAGGTTGATATCCACGCCACATTCAATAGGAAAATGTGAGGAGTACTGGTGATGCAAATGCTGCGTGAGCATAGGATGGTCACAGAGGAAAGATATGAGAGGAAGGAAGAAGGGGCAGACAAGGTAACTGACTTGTATGGGATCCTTTGTGGTTCCAGTGCCTCTAACCAAAGGTTAAGTGGAGAAAGGCAGCTGGTCATCGGTGCCTTAACCTCCAGGTAAAGCGCAAGGAGATGGGAGTGGTAGACAACAGCAATCCATACCCTTCCTTTCCTGGCTTCAATAGAAGACCTAGAGGCACAAGGAAAACCAAAATGAAGGTTTCTTCATTCCATTCAATAATCTCAAATTTCAAAGAAGCGTCTATATCAGGAGCACAGTGTCCTGCTAAGAAACAATTCAATTCAACAAACATGCATGAAGAACATACTATTTGCCAAGCACTGTTCTAAGGGGAGAGTTGAAGGTACCTAGGACACAGTTAGTCCCTCATTGAATGCACGGTCCAGGAAGAAGTCTGCATCATTTGTATAAACCAAACCAGCATTTGACATGGGCTCAGAAAAACATTTTGATAGACAAGAAATATTAGTTATTTTTCAGTGCTTTCACTGAAAATCTCATTGGGAAGATGATTTTATAAATGGCACAGAATCAAAGAATTTAGATGTTGGTTTTAGAAATTCACTTCTATCAAGAATAGAAGTATAATTTATGTGCAGAGCAACTTATAATCATCTTTTCTGCTGTTGTCACAAATCAATTCAACTCTGCATGGTATCCCAGAAAAGACATAGCCAGCAGTAAAAGTGGAAAGAATGCACCCTGTTCTTTACCCAGTGGAGAAGACAGCAAGCTTCTTTTTTAGTTTCCAAAATAATAGTTAACATCTCCAATAGTCTTTCACAAAATTAGGGTAACCTAAGGAGTGATCATCTTTTTAAAGGAATTCTTCAAGATGGTCTTCAGAATATTGAACGAAAATATTACTATGGAACATTTTTATGGATATTTTAATAATTTAAAGTATATAAGGTGAGGAGAGTGTTGCTAGTAAGGGGCCAACTTTAACTAATGGATAAGACTGGGGGTGAGGTGATATGGTGAAACACTTATGGATCAACCTAGGTTCAAATTCTGCCTTTTCCACTACTAGTTGTGTGACCTTAGATGAGTTACTTAATTTATAGGAACTTCAGATTCCTCATCTATGGGATGAAGATGAAAATCATCTATTTCAAAGAATCCTTCTAAGGATCAAATGACACTGTGTGTAGGAGATGTCTTTTAGCAGGTTGGGTATGTATTAAGCATTCAGTCAACTATGATTTGCCCAGTAGGAGACCAGTATAGTTGAGTGGCCTGCGGGTACTGCTGTACATAATTACACATTTAAAATAATTACCCATAAAGTCAATATTTCTATAAAAGTTTATATATACTATAAATTTATCTATCTAATCCTCTAAATCATGAAATTCATTTTTCTCTCTATCACAAATTATCACAAATTCTCATTTTGGGAGACTGGAATCAGATTTTGCTATAATTGCTATCACCAGACAGTTGTGGACCAACTGCACTAAGAGGCATTACTGCATACTGTATTGTGATCAGTTCTAAATGTTTATCAGAACCCAGATTTAGGAAATTCTTTGAATATCCGAAGTAGTAGTCTCAATATGAACTCAGCTGTGAGGTTTCCAAAGAAAAACACTAAAAGAAGATCAAAGATTGTGGTGCCATATTATATATAACAAAACAACTACATATTAGAAGACAAAACCTTTGATGCATTCTTCTTAGTTAAAGAAATTAATGAGCTGTGCATGTCCATATATGCACTTATAAAGGAGGCAGAAAAAGTATGTAAACGTGTCTGGGGTTTTTGTTCCATTCTACAAGCTAAGAGCACTTTACTGAAGTGGCAAGAAGAAAAAAAATTAAGCTTCTCAAATTCTTTCCTAATTTTTAAGTTCACGTCATTCCTAAAGCATTCATTTTTCTTCTTTATTCCAAGGTAAGAGTGGTCTCTATATTTTTACTGCTCCAACGCTCACTTTTTTCTTTTCATTCTGAAGTTGAACTTAAGTCAACTCTTTCCCAAGATTCTGCACATATGAAAATGTTCTGAATTTTAGAAATAACTGAACTATTAACTTGAATTTAGAAATATTTACATAACAGTGATCTGCTGTAGGTTATTATTCTAGATTTTTAATTTTGCCCTTAAAAATTGGCACCGCTAAAAGTAATATATATTTTGATATTCAGTTTAGAAAATACAGGGGAAAATGGTAAAGAAAAAAAGTAACTCATATTCTACAACCCAAATACAATTAGTTAAAATTTATAGTATTTCTTTTTTTTAAGATCTAATTGGTTGTATTAAGTAATTCATGAATCAGGCAGCCTCCCATTTAGCAACTAGCAGGGCCTCCGAGGGGCTGTACAAAATGGGTTTTTATAGGAAGAAAGGTGGGCATAAAGGGAGCTATTATAAAAGGAAATATTATTTTTAGACTAGGATATCTTCTTGGGGTGGAAGGACGTGATGACAGGGCTTTTATAATGCAGAGTGCCTTTACTCTGGGTGGGAGTGGGGATGGAGAGGGTCCATGTGGCAGATTACCTTACTGGTGCTTTACCAGGAAAGTCCAGACTGGTTGATTACATTTCTGGGAGAAGTTAAAACAGCAGTTAGGTCAGATATTAAATCTAGGTTTGCTGTCGTGGGCTTTAGCACAAATGACACCATTTAGAGTCTGTGCTTTCCTCTTTAACACTACCATTCTCTATCTGTAACCCAGCCCCACAGGACATCTCTCAACTGTGAAAAACCCCAGTGGCCACAGGCCCTATGCACAGGCAGTCCTCAATTTCTGGACCATCTAGCCCTTCCCCATTTGCTTATTTGGCTCATTCATTCATGATGTGATCATTCGATAAATACTTATTGAGTGCCTACTATGTGCGAGGCACTATTTAAGTGCTAGGGATCAGCACTGAATAAAGTTAAGTTTCTGTTTTCATGGAGCTTGCATTTTAGTGGGGAAAACAGAAAAAAATAATTGAGTAAGTAAATAACTAAAGATAATTAAGTAAATAACTAAAAACACAATAATATCCAGAGTTGAGATTGTTATGAAAACAAATAAAGTAGGGTAGAAGCATTGTGGGAGAAGAGGACACTGTTGGAAGAGTATCTAAAACAGCTCCCTCTGGAGAGGTGACACCCAGGCAGAGCACAGAAGTGAGCAAATGAGCCATGTAGGTAAAGAGTGAAGAACACTCCAGGCAGACACAGCAGCAAGTGCAAACATGCTGAGGAGGGAACATACAAGGGTTGTCTGAGGCCCATACAGGAAGCCAATGTAACTGGAACGGAGTGAGCAAAGGAATGCATGAAAGAGACTGAGGGCAGAGATGCAGCCGGGGGCACACCATTTAGGACCTTGTAGACGATGGTAAGGAATCTGGATTTAATTTATGGGTGATGTAGAAG
Source organism: Pteropus vampyrus (assembly GCF_000151845.1). Taxonomy (NCBI): domain Eukaryota; kingdom Metazoa; phylum Chordata; class Mammalia; order Chiroptera; family Pteropodidae; genus Pteropus; species Pteropus vampyrus. The sequence goes on along the minus strand of NW_011888783.1, from coordinate 14,719,708 downwards.
CATAGGGGGGTTCCGAGCAGCAAAGCGAATGGATCCACTGTGAAAGGATCGTTCTGGCTGCTGTTGGAGAGGAGGGTGTAGGAGTGAGAATGAAAATGCGAAGCCATTTAGGAGGCTGCTGCGGTGGCCCAGGCAAGAAATCGTGGTAACCTGGACTACAGCAGTCATCGTGAAGGTGAAGGGACTTAGGCTATGTGGTCAGAAGGTAGTAGGCAGGATTTGCTGATGAATTGGAAGTTTGAGAGAGGAGAGTAGATGACAGGTAGGTTGACCTGATTGAACTGAGTTCTCAGCTCTGAGACTCTTCCTTAGAGAAGGCCTTGTCTGGCATCCATACTAGGTGAGGTCTCCTGTAGAGAGGGAGGGCGTTACCTGTCCTACATTTTTAGAATATAAAACTATAACCTACACATTCCTGTCTTTGTTAGTGCTGTGTTTTGTGAGCCACACAAGTATTGGTTTGGGTATGGCAATAAAATCCAGGATCCAGAGACTCGACTCTGCTCTTTTCTATTTTTTCCCATATAAAGGAATGCTCACGCAAGACACGTGACCAGAACTCACACCAGAAAAGTGCTATTATTAGCTCCATTTGACCCATGAGGAAACTGAGGCTCAAAAAAGGTTAAGCTGTCCAAAGTCGCAGAGCTAGAAATGAAGAAGCTAGGATTCAAACCTAGGTCCCGCTTCAGCTAAGAGACAGAGCACTCAGAGGAGAGGAATCAGTTAAAGGATTAATAGGAGGAGAGGACAGGACAAGTTTCTAAGCACACTCTAGCAATTCATCTATTAAAAATTTGGCCGTAAATTTGTATATTTCTGTTGGTGGTGGTTTACAGCAGAGGACTTCCTGTAATTAGCAGGTGAACTAGGAAGGCAAAATTCAGCTTATTTCAAAACCAAAACAAGCAAAGCAATCCCCAAAAAAACACTTTTTAGCTAACACAGTAGTAAAATTAAAAACAGAACCCCCCACACCACCACCAGTGCTGCTGAAATTGTTGGAAAACTAGTTTTGCGTCTTTGCTAGCAGCCAGTATTTTTAATTTACACTATTTGTCAGTTTGTAATTATCCACTTGTGATGCACTGATTCATGCCACCCTCCTGTACTAGACTGGAAGCTACACAAGGGCAAGGTCTATGTCTATTTTGTTTATATTATGCCCCTATTGCCCAGCTCAATGCTTAGAACCCTAAATAATCAATTTGTAATTGTTGCATAAATGGATGTTGCTGTTGCCATGATTAACTTTTTGGAAAGCGATGAGGAAATATATAATAAGACCTATAAGATATAATATCATTTGACTAGTAATATCCCGTGGGAAAATATTCAACAAAGGAAAAAAAATGAAGGCATGAAGATAGTCATCTCCCCATTGTCTGTGAAGGTAAACAAAACAACTAGTCATATGCATTCTATTGCATGTGGATGGTAATAGTCAAAACAAAACAAAAAAGCATATTCTCAAATTTGGTCATACGAGTGGGCAGAAAGGAAACTGACATTTTTTGTTGGTGGAACTGAACTAAACCCTAGAACTGGTACTTATTAGCAGATCCTGGACTCTAGGCCTTCCCTTGACTATACCAGAAGCTGGAGCCCTGGAGCATCTTGTCCGTGGTCAGCTCAGAAGTGCTCAGCAAACACCTACTGAACAGAATGTCACTATGTTCTTCCAGTCTTCAGTGATTGGTTTCTAATACTTCCCACTTTCATCTACTATCCAGTCAGTCCCATCAATGGCAAATTGGTTCATTCATCTTATAAACATTTGGTCAGAGCCTACTGTGTGCGTGCCAGGTACACTTCTAAGTGTTGGGTAAGAGAAATGAACTAAACAGACGTAGTCCTTCTCTCATAGAAGTTACCTCTTAGTTGAAGAGACAAGACTGCTAACAAATAAATATATGACGTCAGGCCACCCCACCTCCATTCTGTTGCCATATAGCAACAGCCTTCAGATTTTTACCTCGTCAAACCCAGCCTGGCTGCCAGTTGTATTTTAAAGTGCAACTCAGATCGCATTATGCCCTGAACAGTACACCATCTAGGCTATTCAGGCCACTGTTTAAATGTCTTACTACAGCCTATGAAGCCCTTCAGATCATTCCTGCTTACTTCTCTGGCTTGGTCTCCAGGCATCACATGCCCTGCACATGCGGACCTTTTCATGACTGTCACCTTTCTTCCACTCAAATGCTCTCCATGTACCAAACACCTGATGAAAAAGGTGATGGGATTAAGAAGTACAAATTGGCAGTTACAAGTCAGAGGAATGTAAAGTACAGCATAGGGAAATATTGCTCGATAATATTGTAATAACTATATATGGTGTCAGGTGGGTGCAAGACTTACGGGGGAATCACTTTATAAGTTATATAAACGTCTAACCAATATGCTGTACACCTGAAATTACTATAATATTGAATGTCAACTAAATAAATAGAAAATAATAAAACTGAAAAAATTAATGAACAACAAAAAACAAAAACAAACAAAACACCTGAGTGCTTACATGGTAGACAACTGCTCAACTCAGGCCCATTACTTGCGGGGTGGACATAAGAGCTATATATAACAGGCATTCTAAAAAGGATGCTAGGAAGCTTGGAGACTTCTGCACTTCCAGGAGGCTCCTTTGTTGACACTGAAGAAGGGAGAAGAGATGGCTCCTTGGGGGCCGCTCTAGGATGAGGGCTCTGTGGCCTGGAGGACTGGGGGAAATGCGAGGGCAAACTTGTTATATTTCTTTCTCGTTTCTCTCTCTCTCTCTCTATCCGCCCCTTCTCTCTCTCCTCTCTCTCTCTCTCATCCTCTCTCTCTC